>NC_041349.1:23271048-23391048 GCF_004354835.1 Perca flavescens
GCTAAGCTAAATTCATATCATCTTTCTCTGGTCAGACTCATAATGACATCACGATATACTGGGAGATGGATAAGGTTAAGCCCTTTCTATCCAAATAGCTCGCCAATGTTTTACTTTTACGATAACCTTTTTATCCATTTGAACACGAGATGAGTAGATAGATGCTAAATGTGAGATGTGCTCAAAGTGCTCTCCCACAGTAATGAAATATATTGTTTTCCCCTAACGGGTGCACCAGGAGGAATTTAATCTCAAAAAGGGTTTAGAGCACAGAGGAGGTTTCACTGGACTCTCTCTCTCCATGCAAGTTTATTTTTTCTTCTCATTTTGCTCAACCATCTAACGATGAGCACAGTCAATGAAACCGAAACCCTTTTTACTTTGGGCTTTTGTTGTTTAGTTCTTGTGTCTGTTCTTGTGATCTACTCAAAGCCCTCCGAGCACAATCACATTGAGTAGATTACTATAATTGAGCATTAAATTAAATGTTTCAACCTCAAGAGGTTCACTGGGCATATCTCTTTCACAAATGTGTGTGTATCCTAAGTGCTCAAACAGTAAAACTGAATTTCCTCTTTAAAACCAGTTCATAACGACTGCACTTCACATAGGACCACCATCAAGAAGTGTTGATAACGACTGTTGAAACATTTTTTATCTTTTTTAAGTAATTGCATATTATACAGGGACGCTGTCGGACTGTTCACGCCTCAAGAAGTTTCAATAACGGGTGATTTTCTCTATTCAGTCAAGAGCAGGCAAAAGGTACAATCATTGTCTATTGATGGAACTCGCTGAAGACTGACTTATGGGAGAGGAGATGGAGACATGAGATGTGTTTTCAATAGCGCATGATTTTCACAGCTCAAACAAGAAAAAAAGAGGTACAATCACTGTCATCAATGAAACAGCGAGATCTACAGCAAGAATGGGAGGAGAATGGAGAGAGTTCAGACACATTAAATTCTTGGGGCATATACACAGTTTAGTGTAATAGTTACGTTGCTTTAGTTTGTTGTGTATATGGGGTTACACCGATACCAATCTCTTGTCTGTATGCTTAAAAATTAAACTGGAACAAGGAAATGGTTACCTTAGCCTAGCATAAAGACTGCAAAACTGCTAGCTTAGCTCTGCCAAACACCAATTTAAATCTGTCTAATCCCTACCAAAACTAAAGTTTAGAAATTCCGATTTCACGGTGATGAAAAACATCCAAGTAGCTGAGACATAGGTTCAGCACACAGAAACTCACCTCCCCAGTTCTCCAGGCTGAAAAGGTTGCTGAAGTTGTGGCTGACAAATGGTGAGATCATCTTCAGGTCGTGGGTCCGAACCCTGGTTGCCAGGAGCGACTGGTGGGCATCCCTGAAGGTGGTATCCATTAGCAACAGACCTTGGTGGGCGCGGACAGCCTTGGCGAATCCCTCAGGACCATCGCGCAGCAAAATGTCACGGAAACCGACCGGAGGGTCGCCTGTTAGTGAGGGGGAGGGAGAGAGACAGGGAAACAAAGAACGTTAAGAGTTGTGTAGAGTGAGACAGAGGGGTAATAACAGGGAAACAGGCTTGTGATTACGGTATATATGTGAAATCAATATCAGATGCCGGGGGAATACCAGTTTGTGCAGATACTTAAGTCAATATTCACTGAACATAAATTGATATTAATACAAAAATGAAAAACTGTAAATGTAGCTTTCATAAACCACAGACCTGAACATATACCCATGTGCTAAAAAAAGGGCGTTCTATGTCCATTGAATAAATATGTAAGTAGACCTTTAATCATCCAGTTTACGTGGTGTAAAGACTTCAGACACTGCTTAATGTCTGGCAAGATGAATGATTTACACCAATTTAACAAGACGCCAGGCGAGGCAGCAGGTAAACTGTAAAATGTTATTTACACAGTGTTCTTTCTTAAGCTGTGCTGTTAACAAGTCCGGTGCTTGTCATAACTTCTGGTAGTGAGGTGGCCACAGCCTCTTCTCATTGCTGCTCCTCAGCTCAAGTAGATCAACTACAAATAGGTACACAGAAATATAAGCCCAGCAGCCGGCTTATTAGACACACCACCCACCCATTTGTAAAAATGGATTTCTCCTGCTGACAGTGACTCACATGGCCATGATTTTCTATATAAAGTAAGCGGCTACTATTTAGTCAAACAAGAGAGTGACTGAGCTCGGTACTGTGCTGTTGCCATCAAAAAGCAAACCGGTGCCAGGATAGCTGCTATGACACCTTTTTACGCATCTCTAATTTGTCAGGCTTATCAGGCCTGTGACCCTGTTTTAGGTCCCAGAATTACACCAGAAATCAAAGAGCTGTCATGATGTCACAAATTTGAGCATGGCATATGTTTATATTCTATTTTTAAAAAGTGTGGAGGCAGCTCTACATGGATTACATTGAAATTATATTTTTTACCCCTTTTAATTCATGTTCTTTTTGGCATTTTGATACATTTATATATTTCCATATAACATATTAGTCTTAAAACTCTCCAAATATCATGTCGGCATATCCAGTAGACATGAAGTCCCCAGGTACAAGAGTGTACAGCCATGCTGTCCTGTGAGGCTGTACCTTGAGCTAAATGCTAACGTAAGGATGCTAACATGATCACAATGTCAATGCAAACATGCTGATGTTTAGCCAGTACAATGCTTAACATGCTCACCATCTTAGTTACTGCACGCTTAGAGCTGCTAATTAGCACTAAACACAAAGTTTGTATGGGAATGTCATTAGTTTTGCAGGTACTGGTCATAAATTAAAGTATTGCACAGATAGCATTTTGACCCGATGATGGCACTAGATGAAAAGTCAGGAGATCACCATAGTCATTAGGATTCATCCTGTGGGGCATATAATTGTCTCTACCAAATTTCATGGCAATGAGTGAGATAATTTACTCAAAACCATAAATGTAAACCTCATAACACAAAAACCTGGATACCATGGATATCTGTACAAAATGAGTGCCAATACATCCAGTTGATATTGAGATATTTTAATGGATTACTGAACATTTTGACATGCTGGTGCCGCTAGATAAAATGTCAGGGGATCACCAACTCGGTAGGACTCATCGCCTAGAGATCACGAATGTCTACATAATTTCATGGCAATCCATCCTATATAAGACAAGAGTAATGCAAGCTTGCAGATGAACTAGAAACAAGTGAATCACATGAAGCAATATCCATGAAGAAGGATCCACTCCCTAAGGGAACCCAGGAGGAAGACTGTGGGACATGTTGACATTACATGAGTGTTTCTGGGTTGGGACTGTAATGTCATATACAGTATCAAAATGTACTCCACGAGTAGGAATAAATACACAATCGCTGTGGAATCCCCAAGACAAATGCTGGCATTTCTACTTTATAAAAACTAAATAGTCCTCAAAACAAACAAGTTAAACATTGAAGAGACCTTGCTCTATAGGTGCTCCTATGGCCAACCCTCTATCCTAATCCGATCCTCTTTGCTCATTGCTTTTTCCTCTCCATGCCTGGCAATTAAACACAAGCAGAACCAGAGGCATTCAAATATTGGAAGTGGAATTGGGATCTATTTTTGGTGCTGTGTGTGCAATCATCAATCAATTAGACTAGTTAATAAGGTACTATCTGCCTGCTTAGTTGTCCTCCAACCCTGTGTCCCTCTCTCTCTCTCTCTCTTCTGCTCCATCTCTCTCTCTGCGTAGCTGAATATTCACTCTTGACCTTTTATTGTTGTACCTCATCCCTGAAAACAAATGATCTCTGCTATAATTGTCTCTTAGGCCAGCATGAGCAAAATGAACCACACACACACCCCCCCCCACACACACATCCATTTGTCCTCCTATGCGAACACCCTAACAGAGACACACAAAATGAGCTCACGTAAACACACAGGCTAGATGAGCTCTGTGAAAATCACACTGCCGTAGCAAATAGATACAGACACTTTGAACTTATCAACATCTGTGTATAATACGGGGGACTGGGGAACACACCACACATCTACACACAGAAACAGGATTTATATTCAAAGTCCTTCCATTTTTCACACTCACGCTGTCTTACAAACTTGCTTTCTATGTTTTTACCACTCGTTGACACAATGGAGAAGAAATGAGGGCATCTGCACTGGGACTACAGTGACTAAACAATTGCCTATGCATGGTATAGTTTCTTGAAGAAAGGCAGTCACAGTGTTTGAGTGGATTTGTGTGTGTCCTATCGTACACAGCAGAAACAAAAAACACTAAAGAGATACAAGTCCCAAGACAATTGACCCACTTCGTGTGCGCGCGCGCACACACACACACACACACACACACACACACACACACACACACACACACACACACACTTCATCACCCTCCCTTCATTCCTCCTCCCAGGCTGGTGCCATTTCATACCTCTTCCCTTGACATTCTCACCTGTCTGGGTCCCCTTTTCACACTCTTCTCCTCCAGCTCTACACCACCGGCCGATGTGAATAGATAGAGCGAGCTGCAGTGCTCAGAGGTACTTCTTTATTTGCAATTTGTGTAGGAGACAATCTCAGAGTAATAACAGCTTGCCTCGTCGCTGTCCTGAGCTGGCATCTGTGTCCTGAGAAGGCTGTTAAATGTCTTGTATCTTTGTGTTTAGGAACCTTTTAATTGTCAGATCCTGGTGGGACTGCTAATCAGTGCTTTATTAAAATCAGGTGTGCGGGAACAGCCAATTAATTAAGCCTGTGCAGGTTAAAGGCAGGTAGATTTGTTAATGAGCTGTAAGACAAATGTACAGCCTTTTGCTGCTTGCTCTCACCTCCGCCTGCATTTTCCTGCTGATATTCTTGCTTTTCTCCCATGAGAAACTATCAGCAGCGGCTCCTGGATACTTAGAAATCCCTGGACTATATGTTTTTGGTAGATATAGTGGGCAATTTCAATAACCATTTAGTTATTGTTTACTATTTACCACAACTGCTAAAATACAGCCTGCTGAAAAACTTTTGACTGACAGTACAGTTCAAGAAAAATAATTTGCTTTTCTCCAGTTGTATGGGAGGCATTAAACAAACAAATAGAAAGGAAGCCATAGTTTTAAGAACAAAGAAGAAAAAAAGTTACCTTGCAGTGCACACACCGAGAGTATCTTGAGGTTTCAGAAAGCCAAATTTAAGACTCTTTATGACTCCTTTTAAGCTACCTGGAAATGAGTTTTCGAGCTAAACAAAAGCCAAAAAAAATAAATAGTCCTTGTTGTTTGAAGGTGGCTAATGAAAGCATCAATCACTAATGGGCAGAGAAAGAAAAAAATACAATATTATTAAGCCCATTTGTGCACAAATTTGGCATATTGTGCTACAGACTGTCATTTTTATAAGTCATTCTTCCTCAAGCTAGCTCACAGGCATCTGGTGATTAACCTCTAGATGTCCTCCATTAAATAAATCCAGACAATAATTGGAACAAGGTGTACTTCTACACCATCGATGAAGCGACCACAATCAGCCTTCACAGGGAACATTTTAGACTACAAATCCTAATTAGAAAATAATGGCCTTTCAGTACTTAACATGTTCTGTCAGGACACCCTCGGCCTGTCTTTCTCCTTTCTCTCCTCAGTGCGGAGGGAACTCCTCAAGAATAGTTTTGCTTGTCATTCTTCCTTTCTCCTTATCTATCGAGGTGATGTTTTGAGATGTGACAATGTCGTTCTGATCTTTGCTCTTCTCTTTTCTGTGGGTGGTGCACAGTAATAGTCCTTCCTACTCCTCCTTTCCCCATTTATCTATGTTTATCCATATCTCCCCTGCCTGCCACGATGTCCATATAAGCATTTTCTCTACATATAGGGATTATACACTGCCCAAACCCTCGCTGCTTCTGTCATAACCCATTTCTGCTTCCATGCCCCTGTCTCTCCCTCCACAGTGTGATAATACAGGCCTAATCCCTCTCTTCTTTCAATCCCTCCGTCGAATGAAAGAAAGGATATAAGCACATTACAAATCTCATTACTAGGCTTTAGGTATGCCTCTGTGCGTGCCTGTGCTGCATACTGTACAACTACTTCATCAGCTGCTTTCAGCAGGTAAGTGGGGGCATGTACACAAAGGGTGTCTGCCTATGGAGTATGTGCTCGAGAGTAAATGCATGTGTGCTTGCTGCAGTAAGAGGGTGGGGAAAAGAGAGCTGTCAACACAAGATTTGCATAAGTAGACAAGTGGTGGGTACGCACAAAGACACACACTCACTCACATGCAGACGTACGCAAACGCCGCAGATTATTCTGTCCTATTCTACTCCATTCCGTTCCACTGTGCATGGTTTTTAGATGTCAGATTTGATTAGTTATGCCTGATTAGGAGTCATATTATTCACATTATTTTGTTATAAATTCGTGTTTACTGGGCATGCTGGGGTATGTGCTGAGGCAGAACAGGGTGCTGATAAACATGTCAGGTTGATACAGCTGACTATTTTGTTGCTGTCAAAAGGCGCAGCTGCAGAAATTCATGCCAGTTTGCATCCCGAACAAAAAATAAAGCTAGGAGGGCAGTGGGAAAGGACAAAAAGTGCATAATTTCAAAACGGCCACAGAGACAGGCTGTGACATCAAGTGAAATAAGCCAATTTAGCTACATATTTTAATGCTTTTTAAAAAAAGAAAAAGAAAAAAAAATGTCCTTGTAAAACCGAGCACATCTAGTTTTTATTTTAAAACGAGTATTTTTGTATTCCAGTCTTGGTTTAACCTTTCAAAATTTACTCAGACGCTATAGTTAGCGTGGGGAGCAAAAAAGTAAAAAATAAAATAAGAAAACACCGAGCTCGACTCCAGAGACTTTAAGTGGCTCTACAAGCTCATCACAGAGCCCAGCTTGGCCGTTGGCCTTTCCTGCAAGACTCCAGGGGTGCTGGTGCAGAGCAGGGTGAGAAGCATAGAACTTCTGCCTTCACAAACAATGAAGTGCACCCTCTCACCGCTGTTCTCACAGCTCAGCCATGCACTCTGGGGCCAAAACCCTTTTCCTCCCTGAGTGCTAAACTGAGCCATTCAGGAAGGCCTTTACGCCTACGGCTACCGGCCTGTTCGACAGCCCATTTGTCATTCGGTGGGTGCTTTTATACAAAGTGCCATACGGATCCACAAGTGTTTACATTTTTAGCATGGGTGCTGGAGGGCAAATGAAACCCCTAACCCTTGCAATAGCAGTGCCTTGCTGAATTGGTCCAAATGTAATAAATACAATAAGGACGATGCATTGCGACATTATTATGGTAACAATGTCTGGGGGCACGCTTTTAAAAATAGCATTAAATTATCAGTCGCTGCTGACACTTTGCCCTGCACACAGAACTATGCTGTGAAAACACCGGTTCTTTAATTATGTCATTGCTGAAGCACCATTGCAAAGTGCTTTTAAAGCTTTGGCGCAGTGTAAAGTCTGATTTTGATCAGTAAATTAAGAATGTGACTCAAGAGTTGTAACTGGGTTAGCAGCACAATGATGTGTGATAGTGCAAATTATGCATTGCAATTGGCTAAATTGCTTTTGATTGACATACCCAAAATGCCAGGAGGGATGACAGGGTCTATGGAGGAAGGCTTAGCCTTGACTGGGATGGGTGTGGTTGGTCCATTTACCATCACATGACCTGGATAGGAGAATAAAAATAAAGTCAGAATACAAGTCGGATGCAGTCCTGTAACATATCCAACATTCTGTAAAGATGATAAAGAAATAGGGAGGGGGGGAGGGAGGGGTATAAAACAGCAGCCCTGAGGCTAGTGAGGATTATGGTCACGTTTCTATAAAGTAGGGTTTTCCTTCTTTCGTGTCCTACATCTGTGAGTTGGAGGTATTCAGTACATATACCAACAAATCTTTCACACAAATCCTCTTAAAGCTGACATGAGTAAAGTAAATCATTATTGTAACACATCTTGTACTGTACCATTCTTCATCTACAATTCGCTCAGATTCCCCTGCTTTCCCTACGGCTTGGTAGAAGGCTTAGATGACCCAAGGTCTGCCCTGGTTTCACTATACATCCACGGTCATTTTAACTATACCATTCATATTTACGTGTAGGTCTGTCTTCACCTCCTTGATAAAATAGTCCCTTAATTGTAAGCATTTAAAGAAATCTGGATGTTCCAACCCATGTTTCATCTTTAGGTCTTAAAAGCTAATACACTTTCCCATCGTTGAGTGTGTACACCGTAGAGCAGTGACACCTTTATTTTTCTGTCCATTGTTTGAACCTCCATTTAGACACCACTGGTTTGAAGTTTTTTCTCATATGCAAACCAGCTCAGCACATTTACCCTCTCTGGTTTTTATCTACTAACTATAATATCCCAGATTTTGAGTGTAAATGTTATTGGATCCATTATAAGATGTATAGGTCCCATTAGCCCTCTCTTTCATTTTCCCACCAAAGCCAGAATATAATAATCGTGTACTGAGAAATCAGTTTTTTGCATTACAGGTCCCCTCACTGATATTGCCACAATTAGCTCAGCTAATATATACAGTGTGTTACTTTCTGGTTAAAAGCTCACTGTGAAAGTCACAAAAATAATCATGGAAGGACAGCAGATAGGAGGTTGCAGAGCCATTAATCTTATAATCACTGCTGACTATGTATATAGGCCTAAGTGTACTAAATATAACGTAACAGTTTGAAACATCAACAGACTGAACTTACTATTGAATGTAAGGCAGTCCGAAACACAGCTGTAATGTCACAACATTTGTGTTTGTGTGTATGTGTGTGTGTGTGTGTGTTTGTGTGTGTGTGCATGTGTGCATGTGCGATGACAGTTTTTCAGTTTTTTTTTGCCTATCCAGTGTTTCAGTTGGACTTAAAAAGTGTTTAGTTAATTTAATGGTATTTATTTAGAAGCGGGCTGGCTGGTTAGTTAGCTAACGCTAGCTTGCTAATTCCACCAAGCTTCCATGCTACATAAATAAGCCGGACAGGATTGTCGCTCATCGGGCGATAGAAACCCTGCTTTCTCCGTTCTGTTCACTGAGAGCTCCACAGCCTCTCCACAGTCCACAGGTACAAATTAGTTTTGCACCAATTGCATCGCAAGAAGTGTTGCAAAAGTCGAGGCGTGCAGATTCAGATCACTTGTGTAAATATTTTTTACAAGTGCAATTTGTTTTTGTTTTTTTAAGATATTTTTTGGGGCATTTTAGCCTTCAATAGACAGGACAGCTGTGGACAGGAATGGGGGTGGGGAGAGAAGGGGAAGACATGCAGCAAATGGCGACAGGTTGGACTCGAACCCTGAGCCACTGCGTCATGGACTGAGCCTCTGCATACGGGCCCACTCTACCAGGTGAGCTACCCAGGCGCCCTGCAAATTTTACCATACAAGTTCAGATTTATTGTTCTGCAAGTTCTCACATTGTATTCTACAAGCTCTCACATTTAGCAACATATTTACCTTCATAGTGTATGTGTGTGCGTGTGTGTGTGTGCATACTGACCCAGGTAGTGCAGTAATTTCTGGGCTCGGTTCTGAGTGGGTTTGAGGTTGAAGAGTTCCTGGTTCTCGTCGATGAACTGGGTGTCCACGGTGGAGTGGAGGAACTGGTGGTTGGCAAAAACATTCTGGAGGAACGGGATGTTGGTCTAGAGATGGAGAGACAGATTAAAAAAAAAACAGAGGGGGAGGCTTTTAATTTAGTTGTATTCTTTAATAAACACAAAGGGTTTGTAAGTGTACTGAGGTAAATGTAACCACACGCAAAATCTAAACGCAAAGTATAGAGACGAGACAGTCAAGAAAGCAATCACACAGTCCTATTCTGCCAATGAACCACTTGAACGAAAAGAGAGCGGTTCTTTTGAAAGCAACATCTCGCTTAAGAGCTGGGTGTTAAACAGGGCACACAACACGGTAAAAACAAAAACAGGCATCGCCAAAGCCACATTTAAATCACAGAATAGGCTAAACGGTGCACAATCTCAGCTTCAATCACACACACACACACACACACACACACACACACACACACACACACACACACACACACACACACACACACACACACAGCAGAGGGAGAAAGTCAACTGTTGAAAGCAATCACATTCCCTTTCTATTTTGTTGTTTGTTTGCATAACAAGTGTTATCACGCCAATTACACTCTCTAGATTAACAGGGAGGGAGAGTGATTGAGAGAGAAGAGCGAGAAAGGAGATGTAATTGTTGGGAGTTAATTTCATTCCTAGATTTGTTGCTTTATTTTCACTCTTGTAAACCCGTCTTAATGGGGGTAGTCAACTGCTTTGAATTGATGTAAGAGGCGGAGAAAGAGAAAGGGCGGGTAAAAGAGGGAGATTGACAGAAAAAAATGGAAGGCGGAGAGAGATTAGTAGAAAGAAAAACAGAAATGTTCGTTGCAGGGAGTCAGTGAAAAGAGAATATGGTAATATGGTCTTGCAGCGGCTTTAGATGCGTTTATGGCTGTTAAAGGTCCCCAAGGGAAGGTAGAGTGAAGGAACGGAAACTGTGTTTAAAGATTATTGTTGCTAAAAATGTCCTTGCATATGACTCAAAAGTGAGTCATAAATGGCATTTAAAAAGAAGTGAACCCCTGCCACTCATGACCCCAAATCCAATTATCTTTTTTTTTTATAAATGTACAACCAACCAACCAGAGCTCGGAACCAAGAGAGAAGCAGAGTCCTCAAGGACATCCTGGGTATTGAGTATGAAGCAGCTCCCTTTCTCTAAACCCAGAAATGCAACATCCACCTCACCGCCTATATATAGTCTATAGATAGATCTTGGTCACGGAGGCGTGAGGATACAAACCGCACACACAAAACATAACCCCCAGATGGACAGAATTTACAACCACACTTTGGGCGTTTAGATGACAGTCAAACCCAGAGTGACTTGAAATAATTACGGAAGCAAAATCAGTCAGGAATCCCATAATGGGGAGAAGGGAGTTGAGCAATAAACAAAACCACACTTACACATGCCTCATTAACAGCACTGAGAGGGAGGGAGTTGCAGCGGAGAAATGAGTGTGCTGGGGCTAATAAAGAGCATCTTGGTCATACCAATAGAGCCAACATGAGATGTATACAGTATACTTCTACGTTATTATTAGGAGTAGGAAAACAAAGAACAAAGAGGTGATTATATATATATATATATATATATACACACTCACTATCTCACAAAAGTGAGTACACCCCCTCACATTTTAGTAAATATTTTCATTATATCTTTTAATGGGACAACACTGAATAAATGAAACTTTGCTATAATGTAAAGTATTAAGTGTACAGCTTGTATAACAGTGTAAATATGCAGTCCCCTAAAAATAACTCAACATGCAGCCATTAATGTCTAAACCGCTGGCAACAATACTCCCATAGAGGCAGGCAGATTTTTATTTTTAAAGTTATTTCATGGATCCAGGATACTATGCATCCTGATAAAGTTCCCTTGGCCTTTGGAATTAAAATAGCCCCACATCATCACATAGCCTTTGCTATACCCCCACATCATCACATGCCCTTCACCATACCTAGAGATTGGCATCGGTTAGCCTAATAGCTGATATGATTTGCATTGAGGGATGATTTTATGGAAAGTACCCCATGCCAATCTCTAGGTATGGTGAAGGGCATCTGATGATGTGGGGCTATTTTAACTCCAAAGGCCAAGGGAACTTTATCAAGATGCATAGAATCATGGATCCATGAAATAACTGGCCTTTAAAAATAAAAATCTGCCTGCCTCTATGGGAATTTAACATAGGGGTGTACTCACTTTTGTTGCCAGCGGTTTAGACATTAATGGCTGTATGTCGAGTTATTTTGAGGGGACAGCACATTTACACTGTTATACAAGCTGTACACTTAATACTTTACATGGCAAAGTGTCATTTCTTCAGTGTTGTTCCATTAAAAGATATGATATATTTACTAAAATGTGAGGGGTGTACTCACTTTTGTGAGATAATAAATATATATATATATATATACACACACACACACACACACACACACACACACACACACACACACACACATCTATCTATCTATCTATCTATCTACATACATACATACCAGAGAGAGGGAGTTAAAGCAGAAGAAAGACATTCTACTTCAGTGTATAGAGCCAATAAGCACCATTCATATTAAGAAATTGAGAGAAAAAACTGTAAATGTTATTCCAGGGTTTCATTTTCTGAGGTACAAATTTTTGCAAATGCACACAAAAGGACACAGTATCCTCAGCCTCCCGCTACAGGGAGAAGACCTGGAGAGGAGAAAGAAAGAGAGGAAAGCCAAGGGATTGGCATAGCCGTGCTGCGATACCAGGACCAAACTACCAGGATTTCTGCCTGATGCTATAACTGCAATATGACTGCAAAAACCTGTGGACCTCTTTATTTTCTTCCATTTATTAGTATCCGCCAACATAACTGCATTGCAATAGGCCTATATGCTCCTGCAATACAAGCCCTTGTCCTTAAGGAATACAAGCAGCCATATTAAATCTGAATGTATTGTCTATTTCTTACCATCAGAATTGAATCCAAATGCATAATGGCAAAAGCAAGCTGGTTAGGTTTAGCTGACACCTAGTCTATATTGATGACGTTCCATTTCCGGGATTGCGCCATTCCGCCAGATGTCCCTCTTTTTAGGCCGGATGTCAGTTTTCTTCCGCTTTCTTTGTGTTGTAATTTTAAACTCTGGTGGATTTATGAGGACTCTGGTTAACTGCTCCTCAGATCTCTGCAGGTAAATCCAGACAGCTAGCTAGACTATCTGTCCAATCTGACTTTTCTGTTGCATAACTAAAACAACCTTTGAACGTACACATGTTCCACCAAAAAAAGTTTTTTCCCACGGCTATTTTGCAGCGGCACTGTTGCTCCGCTCGGCGCTTAGCGCCACCCAACACAATTGTGATTGGTTTAAAGAAATGCCAATAAACCAGAGCACGTTTCTCTCCCATCCCGGAATGCTGTGTGTGGACTAGCCAGACCCTCCTCCGCAGCGCTGTGGAAGAAAGTCTGGCAATGCGAGACTAGCTGACACCAAGACTGGAAACATGAGGTAATTGCTAGTCAGTCCAGATGTATCAAAATCTGCCTCCCAGCACATTAAAGGAACACGCCGACTTATTGTGACTTTAGCTTATTCTCTGTAATCCCCAGAGTTAGACACAGCCATCTTCTAACCGTATACATACTGGGAACTATAGTCTCAGAAAGGCGAAGCTGCTCTGGGCTTCTCAGGCGCCACAAGCATATCACTCCGCCCAAGTAGCGGAAGTAGCAGTGCTTTGCCTTTCTGAGAATATAGTTCCCAGTTTATATACGGTTAAAAGATGGCTGTGTCTCATGTGACCTTGTTATTTGTACATGCTGTGACTATACAAATCACAACATGTAAATAGGAACATGTTGGCGTTATTTTGTAACTTATTCGGAGCAGTAGGCTAGTTGGAACCAGTTATCTGCAGGATCTGTGCTAGGCTAAGCAGCACGCACGGAGATGAGAAGGGTATGTATCGACTTGTCTTACTCTGGGGGTTACAGTGAATAAGCTAAAGTCCCAATAAGTCGGCGTGTTCCTTTAAAGCTTGCCAATTAACACATTACATCTTGTTTGATCAATCCATACGAAAGTGCGAAGTGCTGGTATGGGAAAGGTTCCATTTCCCTATTTCCAGACTTTATGCTAAACTAACCACCTATTGGGAGTAGCATCATATTGACCGTACAGACGTGAAAGGTATCAACCTTCTCATGTAACTCTTGGCAAGAAAGGAAATGAACGCATTTCCCCAAATGTTGAACCATTTCTCTGTATCCCTGATATTTCATGTATACCATATTCATTTTTTTGGGGGGGCATTTTTAGCCTTTATTTTGATAGGACAGCAGAAGATATGAAAGGGGAGAGAGAGGGGGAATGACACGCAGCAAAAGGCCGCAGGTCAGAGTTGAACCCCGGCCCACTGCGTCGAGTAGTAAACCTCTATATGTGGGCGCATCCTCTACCAACTGAGCTATCTGGGCGCCCATGTATACCATATTCTTTACTGACAGCCAATAGTTACCCCATTTGGACAAGGTCTAAGGTAGTTCAATAAAGTTCAGATTTGTATTTGTTGTTACCTTCTTTCGAGGAGTTTTTTTTTATTTATTTATTTTTTTAAATTGGGCCAGGGAACATTTTGATGTTTTACCTGCAAGTTTGAAATTCTCCCTAATTTTTCTATGTTTGAGATCTTCATCTATTATTTAATGTGTAAGTGCAAACAAACTTAATAAGTGAGCATAAGGGGGTAAAAGCAATCCAAAGGTATAAATAAATAAAATAAATTGTGGAGAGGCAGAGATAGGGAATGAGAGATAAATAACACAAACAGCCACTATTAATGAAAGACTCAAAAATAATGGAGAGGGAACAGCAGGCACCATTAATACATGGAGGTGTGTCCCTTTCCTCTCTGCTGTACCAGATCAATGTGTTCATTATAAGGCTGCTCTGGAAGCCTGTGGCTACCACGCACACTAACACATACACAGTCCCTTCACTCTTTTCTCCATGTTTCCCCCTAATGATGTGAAACAAACACTCTGAAAAGACACACATAGGCCTCTCCCTTTCCCCAGCTCAGTATCTCTTCGGCATTTTTCTCTCAGTCTTCATCCGGCTCTTGGTGATAAAACGTGCGCACGCACACACACACACACACACGCACGCACGCACGCACACACACGCACAACACACACACACACACACACACACACGCACGCACACACACACTCCTGATTTAGATGCCCCCTGTAAACCCCTGCTTGGCTACAGCTCTCGGAGCTATGCACACAGCATGCAAAACACACAGACACACACACACACAAACGCCAGTGATTATTGTGGCTCCTGCTCCCAAATGCGTTTGCAGATTGCAAACACGAGCACATACAACACACCTTTGAGTACTGCATTAGTTCTAGTGGGAAAATAAACTTCTAAATGTGAATTGATTCTCGCACAGGCTCTTGTTTACACGCGCCCACGCTTTAACAATTTAACTCATACACACAATGCTCAGTATCAGAGGTCACTGCCTCTACTCATTCTGGTGCAAAGAAAATCTCTGTACTTTTCTACTTTTCCTCCAAATAAATGACATCGGGTTCTGACTATCCCCACTTGTATTCCCACTGTGCTCCATTTATCATTGGGAGGTCTGTTTTATTGCAACTCTGCTCACAGCTGGTCGTTATCGCTCTTGTTGCAATCAGCCCTACTGGTGATTGCCAAAGCAATGTAGTGAGCTCATGTGCTGCATCATGTCAAAGTTCACTGGGGCCACAGTTCTCTGCAAATGTGATGTCGAAGATGAACTTGTGGTGATAGAAAAAGTGAAGACAGGAGCGCTTGGATACACAGGGGTTAAAATATAAATACAGCTCCTAAAATGTACTATTAAAAATAGGTGATGACCCCTTTTTAAAATTGAATTCACCTTTTTTTGTGCCCAATAGTACATGCTTTTATTTTTCACCACAATGATCCATAAAAACACCATAGAATATGCAGTTAAATGCCACTGTAGTGTTATACAGTATATGCAAACAAAGTAGAATTCAAAATGTTGTCTATTTTCATGTTATATTGCTTTATATCTGAAATGATTTTTAATGTGTACTTCAGTTAGATCTGACTGCTTTACATGCAAAAATAACACTGCTGACAATATGGAAACTAAAATTGCTGCCTGCCTAATTTTCTTATTGCAACATAAACATGATTCTGGTAATAATCCACTAATAAATTGTTTTTTTTTTAAATTACACTGTTTGTGGAAACACCATATAACACGTAACCTGAACAATCTCTATCACATCAGGTTGCTCCCATGTCTACAGTCCCTGTATTGTAATTAAAAAATGCAGAGATCGAGGCCACATTTTGGCCAGACTGGTTAAAAAGAACATCATGCCCACAGTTGTTGCCCCGGTTAGCTCCCCGGTGTTTGTTTTTTTAACAGAGACATGGGCAAGGACTGGTAGGAACTGTAGATTCATTATTCAAAACACGTTTAAGGGCACATAAGCATGAAGGTTTCTGTGGTTATTTTGCAACAGTCACATATGGTTGTGCAAAATTTAAACAGCGGATCTGCCCTGTTTAATTGTGGCTTCACAGCGTGCAACATCACTTAAAAATGGCACACAAACCAGTTTCAAAATCTCATGTAAAGTCTGCTGTAGGAAGTTGTACACTACGTTGATGTTGATATAATGCCTTGTCTTAGGCGGGCGATAAAAAAAACATAAAAAAGACCAATCTTCCCCAGGTTCCCAGCAGCCACGAAGACATATTTAATGCGTGCTTATTCAAATGTGATTAAACAGATGTAACTAGGAATGGCTAAGGATAACATTAAAGCCTTGGTGCAGAATTACAGCCACTAGAGCCAGTCCCACAATGAGCTTTACTTAGGACGTGCCATTTCTGTGTGTGTAGCTATTGAGGAGGAGAGGGGGCAAGGTGGAAGTTGGGGGTGTGGCCTTGACCAACTGCCACTTTGCTCGTTTGAAAGCCATGATGTCTCTTTCTCATGGGTGGGCCAAATTCTCTGGGCAGGCAAAGCAGAAAAGGGGAGGTAACCTTGCTCCTTATGACCTCATAAGGAGAAGATTCCAGATCGGCCCATCTGAGCTTTCATTTTCTCAAAGGTAGAGCAGGATACCCAGGGCTCAGTTTACACCTATCACCATTTCTAGCCACTGGGGCACCATAGGCAGGCTGGGGGAACGCATATTAATGTTAAAAAACCTCAAAGGGAAATTTTCATGCCATGGGACCTTTAACAAAGTTAACTAAGAGCCAACAAAAATAAGTATCCACCACCCTAACTTAAAAGCAAGAAAAAAAACAAGCCCACAGGTGTAACTGTGACGGGGCGCATGGCTGCCGTCACGGTAGCGATGCGGTACCTATTTTATATCTCAAAGACTGAGTGAAGAGGTTGCCTGTAAAGGTTTGTTTTACGTGTTCTGTTACTTATCATACTGGTTTAAAATCATCTGTTAAACTAGCCATTCATCAAATTCCCCTTTGCTTTTTTTATTAATGAGGGAAAAAATTCCACTAATTAACCCTGACAAAGCACACCTGTGAAGTGAAAACCATTTCAGGTGACTAACTCATGAAGCTCATTGAGAGAACAGCAAGGGTTTGCAGAGTTATCAAAAAAAGCAAAGGGTGGCTACTTTGAAGAATCTACATGTTTTCAGTTATTTCACACTTTTTTGTTTTTTTGTTAATTCTGCAATGTGGGCTTGCATTTAGCTGTGAATGGTATCAGTCTTGTCTAACTGAACCCATTAGGTTTCACATCCAGATGCTCGCCTATAGAGCCAAGAACACGCTTGGTGAAATCCTGTGTTGGCAGGGTGTCTCTGATCTACAGCTCACCTGGATCCACCCTCACCCAAAGGTGCCTTGTAAACACAGCTGTTCCGTTCTTGCTCCTGGTAAAGATCAGAGTGTAATGCAGACGTTAGACCCAACTCTTCAGAAAAGATCTGGACTGACACCACTTCAGTCTGAATACATCATCGTATCTCAGCATTTTTAGTGATCAATTTTCCTTTCTCTCTCACAGATTGTTTTGTGCATTTCTAAAGGCAAATATAGAGTTGCTTTATACAAGACAGGAAACAAAAAGTATCAAGAGACAGTACAGGTGCAGATTATGAGTTTTGAAACATTTCAAAATGGTGCTCAGCATTACACACAAATGCACAACACACACCTGAGGCCTGTACTACAAAGCAGGATTTGAACTTAAGGTTCAACCCAGGATTTTCTGTACCACGACAGTGGATTAGTTGTTACTGGGTTCAATCGCCGTGGTAACTCATGCTGAACACCTAACCTGGTTGGGAGCAGGTGCGCTCATAAAAGTTAAAACATTTAGAGACAGACAACCCCGTTAACATTCCCTGATGGGTATTTTTATGAAATATATATATTTTAATGGGAGGGAATTACATATCGGCTTCTTGAGCCGTGTCGCCAATGTGCACATCGGTTTGAATTATGTTTTTATATTTTTTTATTTGCTCTCACGACCGCTTCCCACTGCCAAGGTTGCAACTGAAATAATAGGCTAAAGCAACGATGGTTTATGGAAAGCACAAGTGTAGCCTAATTATGGTCAGATCTTGGTTCTGACTGATGGGGAAGTGATATTGATAAGCGTTGTGATTTATGCATCTACAGTGTCGGCTATATTTTTTTTGCCAGCTTTCCTTCCTGTTTTAGGAAGCAGCGACTGTATTGCGTTTTCCCTGTAAAACCGAGTCTGTGTTCTTCATATTTATGTAGAATTATAATTTGCTCTTCTTATATAAAACATGCGGCTCTAGTAGATGTTTGCGATTGGTCATGCTGTGCAAACACCACCTGTTTTATGTGAATGCGCGCGCCGCTGGATTGGGAAACCCTGGGTTGATTGAACTAGTTGTTAACCACCGTCGTGACAACGGTTACGCAGGACTGCGGTTGTTAGGGTTAGTGAAGCCGGATAACTGAAAGAAATCCAGCGCATGTTGATCTTGATTCGTAGTACAGGCCTCTGATCTCCGTCTTTCCCCAACACAAACACTGCATCTCTCTGTCACACACAGCCTCCGCGCTCCCTTAGTGATTAGGAGTTGAATAGGGGAGCTCAGATCATTCGTCTTTTCAGTCCACTCCTCCTCTGTCTCCCCTATCACCATCCGTCATTCCTTAACCACTGGCCCGGACACACACACACACACACACACACATCTCTGTGAGTGAATGTACACTCAGAGATGTGTGGGGGCGGGGCTCTCAGACTTACATTAGCTACAAATGTACTCAAGCAGACAAGACATGCGCAAAATAAACACACACACACACACACCTCTGTCTATTTCAGCAGCCCAAATGCAGCAGCAAGCAAGCGCATACAAACTGGAGCCAATATTAATAATAGTAGACTCTCCGGAACCCAAGACTTGAAATGCACATTAAGAAAAAAAATCACAGTGACAAATGTGGATGAAAGAAAACAAAAAAGTGGCCACACACACACACACACAAACACACACAAAGTGACTCTGTGTCATGGCCACACTGTTTTTTCGGTCTCAGTTGGCCGTTAATGACTTTGCTGCGGTCCACTACTTATTGGTTTGTTAGATGGCCAGCAGGCCAGTCAATGTTTGTTTCCACTCTCGTCTTTGAGCCCTGATTTGTGCGTGACTGCATCCGTTTGTGTCCAGAGGAAGAATGAGCAGGTCAAGGCGACAGCAACTGATGATCACAGTCTGTGCTGATGTGACTAACTGTGATCATGTCTTACCTCTTCATCCCCATAACTCCCAAGGCCATGCTTTAATTCCCCACTCAGTTTTTTCTGCCCTCTAATTTGTTTTCCTCTTTATTTCTTAGAGCTTTCTGCTTGCTTAAAGTAACCAATAACTATTCGCCATGACAACCATCTTCATCCAATTCCAGTGGCCCTTACAAGCATGAAATAACTGAAAATATGTTTTAATGCCAAAAGGAAAAGCAGCAGCAGTCGGCATACTTCTCATCGCTCTCTCACAGTCCTCACCCCTGTCTCACTACCAGTCCCATTACGCAGATAACAGATTTGTGCATGTCTATTTCATGGCTGCGCCTAAAAATCTGGAATCAGTGTTTGACATTCGCCAAGGGGCTTTTTCCTCAGTAAAATATAAAAGTCTGATCTGTGAGCTTTCCAGTAATAACTTGGCAGAGAAATGTTCACCTTGGAGTTCATCAGGGGAGCTTTGGCCAGAAATATTACAATTGTAAGTAAGTGCATATGAAGGAATCTGCCAAAATATGAAGAAATAAACTTGACAAAGGCCATCTCTTTCGGCTTTGCATGTGTCTCTCTGCATGAATCTGTGTACCTGAGCTTTCATAAGACACAGTCCATGTTAATACAGCTATAATGCCTTATTTAATTCAGAAACACTTCAGAAATCTAGGGAAAGGAACAGTAGGAGGATGCTGTGAGATATGTCAGACACAGAGTCTCAGTAATGGGAGGACATTCTTAATGTGTCTCAGTTGCCTCTTTGAGTCAAAAAGGACACTGTCCATGGTGCTGAAGTTGCTAGACATCCTAGACAAAGACTGCTATTGCACTCGTGTCAATACATCTCTCACGTAAATGCAGCTTGCAATAGGAGAACATTTTTAGATCTCAAGCATGAACAGCAAATATTTTTTGAGATAGTTGAAAGCCAAATAGCAAAGGTTCTTCTCTAAACTCCAATTTGCCACCTTAGAGGGAACACATTTACTGTAAAAGCACTAGTCAATTTGTCAGAGGTCTAAAAAGCAAATGCTTTGCAGCTACAAAATATGGTGTGTTTTGACTGACAGTCTGTCCTCAAGTGCTCCAAAATAAAACTATTATATAGCCCTCACCGCTTACATGTCCCAGTTGGCGATTTACAGGGGTTACTAAGTTCACACTGTTCTCTGGGGACTAGAACAAAGGCACATTTCTTGATACAGCATGACCCATCAAATGCTTTACATGAATGTGAGGGGTCAACAAAATGACACATGTGATATTTCAAATAATCTTGAAATAACTATGCAAGATGACACCAGGAATCATAACTAATATGTGATGTGTCATCCTCAAATGGTGTGACTCAGTCTCACCTGCTCTCAAGAAATGTGGTGCTGAACGAGCTAAAAGAAGGCCTTTTTCGGGGACCCTGAGATGCAGGCTTATTAAATCTGATAGCTACTTAGTGGTATTTTGGGAATCCTTAAGCAGTATGCCTGTGACGCAGTAAATGACTCGTGATGCACTTCAAACCCACAGAGTGAGTCGTCTCAGACCCTGCCAGCAGGTGGTTGGTCTTTCTGTGTTAATTATACTCAAACTTGTGAATGATCGTCTCACTCTTATGTTGCAAAACGGGTACGAAATTCAACCATGTTTTTCATTTGAGTAATCAGACCACATGTAGTCCTGGTAATGCATTAACACAGGGTATCAAACACCTGGCTTAACAACAAACAATTATGGCGTCTATATAGACACCTTATTTCTACGATGCAGCAACATATTAATTAATATTCCTGAAAACCAACAACTCCCCAGCCTCCCCCACCCCCCCCAAAATATATAAACCACCGAACCAGGGCTCCGGCAGAGAGTTTTGAGATAGCATAAAGCAGCAGGAGATCTTCAACCTGTTAGAGCCTGAGGGAAACATTGGGAATTTATAGTTTCACTTTGGGATCCCAGCTCAGTAAACATTATTATTACTCCCTATTACATAGACCCGCAATAGAAGTAAAACTGGAGCCAATTTGGTCTAAAATTATAGAATAAACTGATATTCTACAACAGAAAAAAAGCAGACGATCTGCTATACAGATGATCTTTTAGGGAGAAGAGGACATTTCAAACTAATGGCAGTATGATGGATTTAATTTGGATATATATGCCGAATCATATTTAGTCCACTATTTCTGACTATTTATTGTCAGCAGGCAGTGGCTTTTGATGAAAGCTTCTCATGATAAGTTCTCATGGCAGTTCTTTTGGTTGACCGTTGAAAAGGTGCTCAGTAGCGGGTCACATTGATGTGCTATGAATGCTAATTCACCAACGAGTGGTGTGATGAACAAACTCACAGCATGAAAACGTTTTTGAAAATGTTTTTAACTCGGGAATCCATTCCAGTCCTGCTGTGAGACCTCACAGTGTGTGTAGACCCCAGGTTGGATAACACCTACATATAACTTTCTATTTCTATTAACCGGCAACAAAACTCAAGCAATGATAATACCTATTTTATAATATAATAATAATAGTATAATTTATGCTTGGGGGCTGCAGTTGTCGGTGGACAGGCGCCCCGAGCAGTTGGCGGTTTGATGCCTTGCTCAAGAGCACCTTGGCAGTGCACTTTGGTCCGTATAGGGAATTGAACCAGTGACCCTCCGGTTCCATACCCAGCTACCTATAGACTGAGCTACTGCCACCCCACATTACAGACTAATGTTGGCTATAATAAACTAAAACCCAAACTCCTGATCCACTCCTGTTACAAGATACACACAACTATTAGATATAATGGACATTTTGGCCTAAAACCTTACTTTTATCTCACTTCAGGTACATCATCTACATATATTACCATTCATTATCAGACTGCTCATCTTTGACATCTTTGAATTCAATCATCATGCAAATGAGAAATTGTTCTCAATCGACTTCGATAAATAAAAGGTTAAAAAATTATAATAAAATTTAAAAAAATTACTTCTACCTGGCATCCTCCCAACAATGCCTGTGACTCATTTTGGATCCAGAGTCATATTTTAAAGAAGAAGAAGAGCTGTGGTATTCTTTGTAAAGACCTACATGCAGTAGCGGTCTGGTTTTATGTATGAGGTATAATAAAAAACAGAAATCAATTGAGGTGTGAAAATGAAAGTTCATCCTCTAGCGCTGTGGTTGCCTTTATATGAAATATAGGGCTGCCTTTATATGAAATAAAGGGCTGCCTTTATATGAAATAAAGGGCTGCCTTTATATGAAATAAAGGCAACCATAGCGCTAGAGATGTGACTTTCAATTTCAAGTCCTATAGAAATACTGAAGCGGCACACTAAACAACTCTTCCCCAGTCTAATTAGCGAGCACTGTCTCACTTCAAACACGTTCTTGTGTCAGGTTTGGGCTGCGAATGTTACAAAATGTTCTCAAAATGTCAACAGTCTCAATAACAAATGCTTTCCCACACTAAAGCAGATGTTCATAACACCACAAGAAACTCAAAGACACACCATGAGTAGCATGGCGCAGTAAGCTTAAATAGTCAGGTCGAATATGTTTCTGGTATATTCTTGGTAAGCACTTACAAAGCAAACACATCTGAAAAAAGAAGGTAAATGTGTAAAATTGGATGACAATTCATAGAAATCTTAGAAAAGGCTAAAGTTAGTCCAGTCAATACCTTCACATCATTCTCTCTAACACAGCAGCCCACATTTTATTTTGCACTTTGTAGAAATTAAGGCCAGTTTGTGCAGTAAGTGCATTGTTTTATTTTCAATAAAACTGACATTTTGATAGGATATCAGGTTCTGCTCACATCCTCTTGCTTAGCTAAGTTCCTATTGCATTAAAACAAACCATTTATGTCATAACTACCTTTGGGTTACATTAGGTGACAGACTACAAGGGCACGCCAAACAGGATTCAGTGAGTCGCATCATGTTGCTTATTAGAGATCAAAGTAAAGCAGCACGTCTCTCGCGGTTTCCATTTATCATCATCAAAGTATCTCATCTAACGGGCTCTCTGTATCGAAGACTACGGTCCGAAGTAATAAGGCGATTCATCCGTGCCACACTAATAGATATTGAGCAAAGATCGCTGGACCACCAATACAGACATGTTGACTCAACCAACAAGACCTTCTTAACCCTTCCCTTCCATATATAGCTCAACAGGACACCTTTAATCCTAAAACAACCGTTTTCAGGAACTAGTAGAGCACAGAACACAAAATGACTAATATGGGCCTCTTATTTACAGAATGTACTATAACTGTCTAGATTTTCTCAGCACAGAACATCATGCATTATTTATTTGAATGTTTTATAGCCTTATCATGTTTGCCTGTGATTTTCTAATCAGTATTTATAGGTTTTCACATTTCCTTTTTCTAATGCTATTTGATCGAGGCTCCTGATCCTCCTAGTGTGTGTGTGTGTGTGTGTTATCACGAGGCACCCTGACTGCTGTGCTGAAAATGGCCGTTCCATTTAATGATGCTCCAGTCCATTGTGCAAGTAAGCCATGCCAGTGAGCCAGTGTGAGCAACACCAGGGCTCTGGCACCGGCACACTGAACCTGAATGCAGTCATTTATTAACGTTATTAGTTACACCTGCATTTAACAAGTCAAAATGTCCTGCTGTGAGAAAGGTCTATTAGCAACGTTTACTAGCACAGCCAATAATCCAGTCGTAATGCGATTAAAGTGGTGGAGATCATGTAAACAACCTTCTCGGATTCTGTTAATGTAATTATTCTCATAGTCAGAATAAGCTTAATAACAAGTGCAATTTTAGATGCAATATTTAAACACGTTAACCCAGCTATGACTCTATATTGACATGGAACTCCAACTGCTTGGTGACATGCCAAAAATGTCAGCTGGTGAGATACTTTAGTCTGCTCTTCCACAGCGGTAAGGAGCACTCTCTAGGCTACAAACTCCACTCCAAGTGCAATTTACAGTGACAGAGTGGCACATCTCTCTTTGGGAGAAAACCTCTATCTATATATATATCTTTATCTAAACATGCTCAATAATCTTAACTCAAAGCAGAGTTTGACTGCAGTGCTCAAAAACAGATAGCATGTTAACCATAGAATTATTACAACAGAAAAAAAGAGCACAGAAACAGGGTTATTAATGGAACAGTTCATTATGCAAGCTATAAAAGAATCTTCAGCGCTTCACCCTTATTATTAGCTATAATCTGATAATTATATGCATGTAAATGTGTCAATGTACTCAGTTTCTCTCTTTTATACACACACAGACACATCCCTGCGTTTCTAACAGAACTAATGCCAAGAAACTGCAGCGCATTTCAGATGAAAACAATCAACAAACATAATCTAATTTGCAATCTTTTCATTTGCACTTCCCAGCTTTGTATTTCAACATTTAACAGCCTTTTTTCTTCTGCACAGCCCATTGCATTTCTGTACAGATGCATTTCTGTAGCCCAACGCGCACACAAAGTTTTATTAGTTGCCTCTAAACCATTGTTTCTTATTTCCAATGTAAATTTCAGCAGCACATAGTGCATTAAAGCAACTCGTTTTTGGAAACACTTTGCTTGCATGTTTGATTCTTCTCTCTAACCAACATATCCCTGAAGTCATTTCAGCCCCGTGTCTTTACGACTCAAGTGTATTTGTCAAGGTTTTACATTTAGAGCAATACAGACAAATGAGGCCCAACATGTTTTTCTCGTACGTCATTGACTGCTGCCGATGGCTGGTAAAACAGTCTGCCGGCAATAACTGGAAAATCATTTGGAGACACTATTCTTAATGCAGTGTGTGTGAGTGTGTGTGTGTGTGTGTGAGACTGCCCTTGTCCCTCATTATTGCTAGATTGAGACAAATAGATGGGGATCTGCCCTTCGATCTAAAACTCCACACCATTTACCCGACATCACAGCTGAGCAAGTGTGTGTCTATGTGTGTGTGCACGTTTTATTTAGCCTTGTAAGAGGTGTGTGTCTAACTGCAGAGCGTGCTGGCCATGTTCTGATTTGTGTGATATTACAATTTTGCAATTGTGCAATCATGCTATGTGTGTTGCTTCCAAAGAGATTGTGTAGAATGTATGATCCGTGTGTGTGTGTGTGTGTGTTTGTGTGTGCGCATTTGACACATTATTGATTATGTGTGATATGTTTATGTGGACAGGTGCTCACTGAATGCATTTGTTGCTTATATTTAGCCCTGTGTCACACAAACTCACTGTGACTCATTTATACACAAAATAATGTCTTCACTTGATGACAAAACGGCTAAATGACAGAAAAACATGAAGAGATGGAGAGGTGCAGACTTGGTTTATTTAGGCTAATTCTTTTTTATTTTAAATTCCTCAATATCTCAACCATCTCTCTCTCTCTGTGTGTCACTAGTATGTATATATGCTGCTGACAAGCTCCTAAGTTGCTCACATTTCTGCTTGTTTTCTGCTTGTTAGTGGGCAACATTCAGAACAACTAAAATCAAATAAAAGTAAAGCAAACTGTGGCCATGGAATCTGTTAGGCATTCCTACTGTTGACTCCAGCACATGAGATTTAAAATGAAGCAATCACTATGAAGCTAAAGTTGTCCTGTGGATTTTTCTTTTAAACAAATTCAAATTTCAATTCAATTCAATTTATAGTATCAAATCATAACAATAGTTATCTCAAGACACTTTACAGATAGAGTAGGTCTAGACCACACTATACTTTACAAAGACCCAACAATTCCAGTAATTCCCCCAAGAGCAAGCATTTAGCACAGTGACGAGGAAAAACTTCCTTTTTTTAGGGAGAAACCTTGAGTGGTGAGGAAAACTTCCTTTTAGGGAGAAACCTTGAGTGGTGAGGAAAACTTCCTTTTAGGGAGAAACCTTGGACAAACCAGGCTCTTGGTAGGCGGTGGCTGACGGTGCCCCCCTCCCCCATAACCTCCAACCTCCCAAGGAGACAGTGGTCAAGCCTCAATAGATACAGGACCGGCCACAGCCCTTCCTCGGCCAGTCTCCGCAGAGTAAAAGGAGGATTAGTTACCCTCCATACAGCAGATCAGGAGGCAACTCGAGGACTTTGTATTTGCTGAACAAAATCAGAAGCAAATAAAGGATTAGCATGCACCTGAGTAAACCACATACATACTTGACATCTAGATATTTCTTTTGTTGATACCACCAGTGAGTTGACCACTGAACCAATTTGCAATAAATAAATAAAACTTGATTGATACGTTCAGGCCAGGGTCAGTAGGCCGACTCCCCTGCAACCGTTTTCACTTTGAGGGCTAATTAGGCCTGACCGAAGCAGAACAGGTCTGCCCTCCATCTGATTAAGAGCAGCATAACTCAGAATGAACTAAAAAAGGTCCTGCTAGTCTCTCTGCTTTTAGTTCTCAGTCCTAGGGAGAAATAGATCTTCCCCGGGGTAGAACACGATTGATCTGCGGTCACAGGAAATGTTCAAAGGACACAACAACTTTGACCTTTCCTCTATAGATTCATGGCTGCATGTTCGGATAAGACATTTAATGATATCCACAGGTAAACTGATTGTGAGTTGCCCTGAATTCAACTGGAGGACACATTCCTTACATGTTAACTAACAAGCCAGTCAGTAATGGGATTTTCTCCTGACTGGTGAACTCACTTCATCCATCACCCAGCAGTAGGTCACGTTAGTTTATTTCATTCAGCAAGGTCACTCTCCCTGACGACAGGACTGGGTGCCAAACCACTCGAGGTTTGATTAATTGTGAAGCAACGAGCCATAAAGCTGTGCGCTGTAAACGGGATATGTTCGGGTGAAATTATGTATCAAACCTCTCCTTGCTGGACCTTGCTTTGAGGGAGGTCTGGCTTGCTAGGTTAAAATTACACTGGCCCACAGCAGGAGAAAAAAATAGAGTGAGAGTAAAGAGGGAGAAAAGCGAGGGACAAAAATTTATTTAAAAAGACACAGAGATGCATGAAAGTGAGATGAGGTGAATGCTTCAAATGTAGAGATAAAAAGGGAAGCACAGATTGATTTAGAAGATCAATGATTTCCTGGGTGAAAATTGTGTTATATGAAAAACCAATTCATCCATAAAACAACCAAATCTCTGTCCCTGCCTTCCCTTTGCCATATTTCTGAGGTTTCATCTCCAGTGTGTGATTGTGTTGACAAAATGGGCCTGCACATATGTGAATGTTGGAAACAACTTAATTCCAACATCCCATATTTCCAACGTTAGAGGTTCTGCCTCAGTAATGGGACACACACACACACACACACACACACACACACACAATCCATTTAACGCCTATTTCCAGCAGCCATCGGCAAAGCAAGGAAATCAAGCACCCGGCCACCGTTTGAAGTTGTATCAGCTACACTTGTTCCTATCACCATGCTATCACTCCATCCACTCCTCCTTTTTATCCCTCACTAACCCCTCTCTACCTCACTTATCTCCCTTACGCCCCAGAGATCCTTGGCCTCTTTGCTCTTCCTTACCTCTCCCCCCTCACACGTCGCCACTCACGTGCTCACTCTCTCTTAATTATCCGTCTTCGCTCCCCGGACTGGCCCAGAGTTGCTCGAGGCACCAAGAGCTTCGCTTCCC
Source organism: Perca flavescens (assembly GCF_004354835.1). Taxonomy (NCBI): domain Eukaryota; kingdom Metazoa; phylum Chordata; class Actinopteri; order Perciformes; family Percidae; genus Perca; species Perca flavescens. Next base: position 23,299,057 of record NC_041349.1, read on the forward strand.
TTCGTCATATCAGCATACTTTTATCTCCTCCTCTTCCTCCATCTCTCCTTCTCTTCCCCCAAACCTTCATCTGTGGTTAAGACGTACTCAGATTCTTTACAAGTAAAAGTCTGCATTCAAAATTGGACTCAAGTGAAAGTAAAAAAGTATTATAACAAAAATGTAGTGACAGTAAAATCATTCAATATGCATAATGGCCCCTTACAGAGTGTTTAATTAGGGGTGTCAAACGCATTTTCACTAAGGGCCACACAGGAAAGGAGAATCACATCAAGGGCCAGACGTGTGTAGTTCATTGACATGCATACATCGAAAAAAAGTAAAATATCTGACTGTATGCTGCATGCTGCTTTTTTCGTCATTTTTGTTGCGTTTTCGGACTTTTGTGGCTTTCTAAGACATTTTTGTGATTATTTTTGTTAATTAATTTGTTGTTTTTCCCCCCATTCTTTTCGACTTTTGTCACACGTCGGTCGACATAAAGCCCTGAAAAGCCACCAAAGAGTTCCTTAGCCATCATAGAGTTTAAGCAAATCAAGCAAACACAATTACATTTTTTTTTACGTTTCACAGCCTGAATATGCAATCTCTCTGGTTCTGGGGGAATTTCTGAGTCTCAAAGTCGTCAAATCTGAGTCTCGCGTAATAACGGTCTGAAAACAGTTTCCTGTCTGTTTGGTTTGGCAAACAAAAAGGGGGCCAAAATGTATTGCGAACCTACATTGAAACGCGGGCTGAATCAAAGACTGCTAGGGGCCGGGTTCGGCCCGCAGGCCTGGAGTTTGACACGTGTGCACTAAAGGATAAAGCTGCCGTCTGTATGCTTCCAATGGCTGCGCCTAACATTTCTTTGAGACAACAATACGGCATTTGCAGCCACTTCACTAGTTGACTGTGTGCAGAGGAATTTCCAATTCACTCGCATTTTTTTATTTTTTTCATTTTTCACACAACTAATTTTGTGCAAAACCACATATGCCATTGTTTATTATTGAACCCTTTATTGAATTTTGTTTCCCCATTGTGCACAGATTCTGTGTGAAGACCAAAACAAACCATGCTTTGGTCTGCTTCTTAATACTTAACGATTTTCCTACATTGTTTTTGGCACTCAAGCCCAAGCCAATTTGGTCCAGCTGCAGATATACATCTTTAAAAACTGGTCCAAATGTTTAAAATGCTCAGTAATTTTTATTTTTGAAAAAAGGCTCAGTAATTTCCTTAAACAGAAAACAGCAGGCATGTAGCAAATGTTACTGAAACGGGAGTAAATACTGTATTTATTGCCTCCACCAAGAAGGTTATGTTTTCGGGTTGGTTTGTCTGTCTGTTTGTTTGTTGGCTGGTTTGCCTGTGAGCAGGATTAAGGAAAAACTACTGGCCTGATTTTCCTGAAACTTGGTGGAAGCGTTCAGCCTGGGCCAAGGAATTCTGGAGGGGATCCAATTCACAGGGTAGAAATACATATTACTGTTCACTTTTGTTAACATTGGAAGATGTGGCATTCGTGCTCGCCTGATCTATTCCCTTTTCTCTTCGTTGTCACACAAACACTGGAAGCTCTGAGCAATCAAATACAACACGTCTTCTTTGTAGCGTGCATGTTGTTTCCACATTACGACTTAAAGCTCATGAACAACGACCTTCGAAATCGCGAAATGGGCCCATCCGAGGAGTACGTGAATGCCCCATAGGCCTTGGCGGAGGTCTGCGCTATCAGAGTGTCATTCTAGTTGGGAACTATTTCCAGCTGCAAATTAATACGCATTTGATGCGCTGGTGGGTAACAACAGGAGAAGGACAGTGTATGTGGGACTGATTTAAAAGAAATTCCAAGTCCCCTTTGTAATGGAGGAACATTTCACTCAGTGCAATGCTGTGTTTATAATAGTTTTTGGACAACAATTGAGGTCTATGGTACAGAGGAATAAACTAGATCAGGCTTTGTCTACGGGCAGAACACAAGGAGTTTATGTTGGTTTTGGTGTTTTTATGAGATTTGTTGTTAATTATTCATTTTGTACGCAACATCTCCAGGTGTTAAATAAATGGAGTTAAAAGTACACTATAATAATATAAATTGGCATACAATTCAGAAGTACCTCAAAACTGTACTTGATTACTTTTGATTATTTACTTGGTTCCTTTCTATTACTGCCCTCCATTATTGGTACTCCTTTACCCCTTTTTCAGTCTACCCTCCTCTTCTCTTTTCTCATCCTCCCCTCCTCTGTCTCCAATACCTCATCTCTCCTCATCTTCCCTATTCCTCCTCCTACAGGATTCCATCTCTCCCCCCCCTCTCATGCGCGCGCTCTCTCTCTCTCTCTCTCTCTCTCTCCTGCTTCCTCTCGCTCCCTCTCTCTCTGCCCATTGCTTGCCACTGCCGAAGCCAAATCACAGTCCTCTCTTCTGCTCCGCGTCGGGAATCACACACTCTTCTCCCCCAGATAAGGACAAAGAAAGCCAAAAGAATCAAGGAAAGAGGATAAAATGGATAAATGAAGTGACTGGGTGGAGGCAAAACAAACTGGAGAAAACCTTCCTGAAGGAGAGACATTTCTAAAAATACAAGGCAGCTTACCCTGCATTTTGCTTTTTTCTCTCTCTCTCTCTCTCTCCCTTCTTTTTCGCAGTGTCCCTTCCTTCATTCAGTACCTGTTCTCTGGGATTAACATGACTTAAAATTCAATCAGCCCTGACGGAAGAGCGACAGAGGAGGCAGACAGAGCGCTGCAGCTGTCGAGACCGAGTTAGGGGACGACCAGCGATAGGAGAGAGAGAGAGGGGGGGGGGATAGACAGTGCAAGATAGAGATAGAGAGGAGAGAGAGAGATGGGTGTTTTTCCACAGAGCTGAGATAGAGAGAGAACCACGGAAACCGGGAGATGCGATTGTTCCAGAAGTCACGGTGGAATGATCGTGAAAACAAGGTTAGTAATTCCACCTTTTCATTTAGTGGAGGGCAAAACAGGGGAAACAAGACATGTTGGGTAAGGAAGAAAAAAACTAGAGGAAGACTAAACAAATGGATAAAAGGACACAAAGTAGCTGTATTGTGCTTTGAAAGTAGCAAAGTGAACATCGGAGGTGGAGAAGCAGATAAACAGGAATGAAAAGAAGAACAAAAAATGAGAGATTTTCAGTTGAATTCGGGAAGAAAAAACAAATCTGGCAGAGAGGCTGCATATGTGTAGCAGCTGCACTAATGTACATATGCACACTCTGAGGAACACACTCACAAAGAAACACACACAAACACAGAGTGAGTGCACAGCTTTAGAGCAAGATAATGAGATTGTCTTCTTAAAGGTGTTGGCTTTTGGAGTTTGATTGACAGGCTAGCGAGTGGGAGGGAGGGAAGGGGCAGACTTTAGAACTGTCTGACATTCATGGCGCTGATCAATAGCCCAGTTGTTTCATTAGACTGTGTGTGTGTGTGTGTGTGTGTGTGTGTGTGTGTGTGTGTGTGTGTGTGTGTGACTGGAAGAGAGAGTGGAATGCAGAGGCTGTGTGCGCTTGCAGGAAAGCATGGTGGTGGTGGTGGTGGTGTTGTGTTAAAGCATGTGTGAACGTGCTGCATGATTGTGTGTTTGCATGGTGCTCATGAGAGGGTGTGTGAGCAAGAAGAAGCTAATGCCGCCTCCTGAGAGATGTTAAGAAGGTCTCACAACTATTGATTCTATCTGACAGACAGGTGAGAGGCAGGGGGGGGGGGGGGGGGGAGACAGAGAAGAAAAGAAAAAAAATGAGGGGTGGCAAGGTGGGGAATTTAAAGAAGCTGTATGGGGAGGAGGCTATGATCAACATCAGCAGTCGTGGAAAGGGGGACGGATGTAGATAGCTGGGGGGGAGAGAGAAGGTCAGATGGGTGGAAGAGAAAAAGGGGGCAGAAAAGTGATAATGGACTCAATCTAATGTTTGTGTGATGGAAGGAGGCATTAATGGAACACATGTGCAGTGCACACAGTTCATTCTCTTCACACTCTCCATCTTTCTCCTCTGTTGCAGGTTTTTAGCCATTCCTGCAGCTTACTCTCAAACCTCCCTCTCTGCACCTAACTCCAAGGTCATCAATGAACAACTAACTCAAAGTGGAAGAACAAACACGGATCACACCGCGTAGAGTGCAGAAAGCCCCAGTGACACACTCTGGAAATCACCCCCCAGGAAGTGAGGGATGAGAGAAAAAGAGGGGGGGGAAATTGAATGTGTGAAAGAATGAAGCAATAGGAGAGAAAGCCAGATGAAATAATAAGAAGACATTGGGCTGTATATGAGTGAGTGGAAGTGGAGTGGAAGAGAAAGGGGGGGAGAGGAGGAAGAGGGTGAGGAGGGGAGGTGAAGATCGCCGCCAACTCCAGGATTCCTATTCTCTGCCAATTGAACTGCTCCGCATATAGAGAGAAGTTGAATATAGCCATGAGGGAATCATATCAAAACGCCATAAATAGGATTTCAAGCAAAGTGGATTTGTGATTTCTTTTCAAACTGAGATCTCTCTTTTGGAATATCACACCAGGATTGAGCAAGTAATTCGGGATTTTTCAGGTTTTCTTCATCTATAGAAGCCTAAGAGGATATTGTGGGATCGGAATTTCTGCAACTCTCTGGTTTTCTGATACTGACCTACATCCGCCTCCTTTTGATGTGTGTGGGGGCGTGTGTGTGTGAAGGGGAGTAGGACAGGTTGCAGCACAAACACACAATCCCCCAACCCCACCCCCCGCATCCCTCCCGCTGGCCCAACACAAGGAGAAACACCTGGGGCGAGATCTGTACTAAACACTCACACACAAAAACACACACACACAAACCTGGATAACATGTGGAGCTGATTCGGATTATAGAGCCGCACAGACGGAAAAGGTAACGATGATGCAGTTTCAAACACACACACACACACACAGAGTTGGCATATATTGGCCCGGTAAAGTTGAATCTATGTTTGCATGGTTAGCTCTCTTGTGCTGAATCATTGAGCACATCAATGCAGTGAACACCAGCTCTCACTGGACTGGAACTCCGTGTTCCCTCTCACACACACAGGCCTATAAATATTGAACAGAAATGCATTCATAACAACAGAAACATGTCAAATGGCAAATGTCAGCCAGAGAATGAATGAATGAATGACACACACACACACACACACACACACACACACACACACACACACACACACACACACACACACACACACACACACACACACACACACACACACACACACACACACACACACACACACACACACACACACACACACACAGCTGTCCTGTATCAGATTACTCAGTAGGTGCGTTTTAGCTTGGCTTTCATCACCACGCCTTTATGTAATCTCACCTGGTGTGTCGCGTGTGTGTGTCTATGTGTGTATCATGGTAAGTGTGTGGATGCAGGGCTGAGAGTGCTTGTGTGGCGGCAGCAGCAGCGGCAGCGGCACAGAACAGTTCCAACCTCCCTTCGTTTGAGGCTTTTTACGTAAGCCGTGTCTGAGCACGCACACACACATACACAGATTTGGCACACTTGACACAGGAGATCAGACTTACTGAGTGGATATATGGGAGGATAAGAGGGCGATGAGAAAGAAATGGAGACGGGAGGAGAGGGAAAGTGCAAGAGAGGGAGGAGAAAATGAGACGGATAGAGGAGAAGGGGAGGGAGGGGTGACACACGACATAGTGATGGGCCCGGAGGGCTGAGAGAGGTCAGATTAAAAGGATTGCAGTAAGAAGAGGAGAAGTGAGAAGCTGTGATCGGCTTCTTCAAGTGACAAGGAAGAAGAGACAGATGAATGGAAGAAACAGGAAAAAAATTTACTAAAGTAGGAAAGAAAGGGTGAACTGATGAAGAGAAAGAGAGAGGAATCACAAGGAGACAGATTTAGAGAAATGGAGGGACAAAGAGGATCAGAGGATGATATAATAGAAACGACAGTTTGAAGAGCTGAAAGAAGAAATGACATTGAGAAGAAAACAAAAGATGAATAGATTGATTATTAAGTGAGATAAACAGAATTTTAAGAAGTCTGCAATGACGAGTGACAAGATAATTAAAAAAAAAGGTTAAAAAGAGCCACATTCAGGCTAAAATGACAAATGAATGGCGATTTACCTTAGGGAGATAAAAATAGAAGGATAGATGAGGAAGAGATAATTAGAAATGACAGATGGCCATCATTATCTAGCCTTCTACTGTTACACCATTGGCTACAATTAGTCTTACATGACCCCAAAACGTCTGTAAAAGATCACTAATACCAGTAATGAGCTATTTAGAGATACAACTACAAGGGGAATTTGGTGTACCATGGGGCTTTTCCATGTAATAGACGTGCCAATTATGAGGCACAACTTGGGGGGGAAAAGTGAAATTCTACCTTAGAGGAACATTCATTACCCTGGAAACAAAAGAGACCCGTCTTAAAAACAGTACACCACATGTGAAACTATTTTTATGAACAATACGTGTGTCAAATAACAGACAGGGCTCATTACTTGCTCCGTTGATCTTTTACAGCAGTTTTGACTTGCTTTGAACTGGGGCAGTGGTTCACAAAGAGTGTCACAAAGAGGCCTTTTGATATCCATTAACCAAATCATAATTCTATAATTGGATTTGCTCTCCTGCTAGTGGTAGTCTTAGGAATACAGAGCAGGTAAGTGTCATATGGTTCAAAAAGGGAAATAAAGGCGGAACAAAACAACATTCTCTAAATGATCTTGTTTATGCTCTGTGTGGCTCACCACGGGGGTCTGTCATTCTGAGACTACAGTTAGGGAGATGCAGGAACAGATGGGATGCTCACTGTTCAAAGTCAGAGGCTGCCAACATGAGCAGACTGGCAAGTGAATGAAGGACTAGAGAGAAAAAAAAAAGGGCAGGCAATGGATCACTTATTGAAAGAGAGTAAAATAAATTGCAGATCAATGAATTGACAGTTTGCTAGTCCCAATCCCCCCTGCACTGTTGCTACGCCTTGTCAAGCTTTCCATTCTCTCACAGCACATATGCAGTTCACAGTGAGCCAATTAACCATCAAAATTCTTAGTTCTTTAAATAACTGCTCCTTGATTTCTGACAGAAGGAGACAAATCAGGCTTCTCATTTCTAGCTGTCACTGGCAGAATTTATCAGCTGCTGCTAGCGAACTTATTACTGTAAACTAACGTTAGCTCCTTGAGTTGGTTGACATCTCTCTCCAGCTGACTTTTTAAATGTTCCTAGCTGGACAAGCAAGACTCGAGAACCATTTATATGCATATATTCATTTATAGAGAGGTTGTCTCTCAACTCCATTCTCACAGCTCGAGTTGCTAATCGGACCCGGCGCACATAAGTAGAAGTCTGACCCTGTTGCACGGATATCCACTGTATATTTGCCTTTGCCCCCCATTTTTAAATGCAGTTATTCTAGTCCATTCTTTACACTCTTGCTTTTGTATTTTTGAAAAGATTAAAAAAAGAAACCCGATCCAAACGTCGTAACTTCCTGCCTGGTGTTATCCCGTAATTGTCAGGGAAAGACGGTCCTTTGATAATAGGACACTTTGATTTTCTGTCTCTCAGCTAAATATCTAAAATCCTTCAGACTTCATCAAACTCACTAATGAAATAAGTTACAATCAAAAATGTTTATTTCCCACATACTAGAGGACAATGCACACAGCTTCAACATAGAGAGGAAGCCAAAGCTTGACAGACCTAGTTACGGTTGCTAAGATATGATTGGCCATTAGCTGTTCGAGGGAAGGGTTTTGGGAACGGTCAATTAAGGAATAAAAAGTCAAAAGGAAGAAGATGAAAGGGACAGACTGATGAAGTGTTAAAAAAATAGTGACCCACCAAATACCAAGAGCAATAGCTGCAGGGATTAAGGACAATTACTAGAAACGGAGGAAGACAGACACATGGAAAGACATCAAAGACGATGATAAATGATAGATGCAGGATGTCACACACCGTTCTGATTTAACAAGCTTTCAATCAAGGCGAGCAGTGGAAGATTCGGAAAAAAAACTGAAACAAGGGAGAAGCGGTCAATGTCAGGAAGGCAGCACTTGATGGATGAATAGATGAGAAATGGTGGAGAGAGAGAGAAGTGAAAGGCTGGGCTGTTATGGAAGAGAGGGAGGATCAAAGGGTGAGACGTCAGCCTGCTGTCAACAGCTAAGGAAGCAAATGGTAGATGATGGACAGAGAGGTATGGGACGATAGTGTGATGAAAGAGGAGTAATTACAAGACTGGCTGTTTAAGATAGGGAGGAACACTCAAGAGGATGGAGAGAGACTGAGTAGTGAAGAATGAAAAGCAGAGTGATGACACTTGAGAGGTGGATGATAAGAGAGGGGTGGGGATAAGGGAATAGAGGAATAACAATGTCGGAAAAAAGAAAACTACACTAATAAAGCACTGGCACACTGAGGGCGAGGAAAAGAGAGATGGATGGATGAATGAATGAATGGAATGAAACTGTAATGTGACTGAATGTTAAAAGGATGAGAAAATGATGAAAGGAGAGATAAAGAGTTGTCACAGACAGGAGTAGTGACTAAGAGGTGGAAGCGACAAGCAAACACGTAGTACAGAAGTATGGAAAGATGAAGGGATGAGAGGATGAGTAATTAAACTGTTGACAGTCTGTTTAGTCACAGCATGTGCCTGATGAGCGGAACAAACTGTAACCACGGCAACCGCTGGAGACAGACGGAGGGATGGTTTTGGGAGAGAGATGTAGGGAAGGGAGTTAGAGATGGGGGAGCGCCAAGTACCAAGAGCGAGTGAGTGAGGTGACTGGGGGGGGGATTAGAGGAATGGAGAGTGGGACAAGTGGGAAATGTGGGATGAAAGAGAGAATGATGAAGAAACGAGGAATGAGACGAGAGATGCAGGTGGAGGTATCTGCAGGTTTAGGAAATACCAATAACCGACAATGATTTAAAGACCCGTGAGCCCTTGCAGGGAATTTCACACGTCAGGATTAGGAAGTTACCCACATATCTGTAAAAGATTATTCCATGCTCTTGGTAATACCGATATAAATCTACAAAAACTAGTTTGAATATTTGTTTTAGAATTGCTATTCAGCTAAGCAGACTGAGAATTGCTAAGAAAAAGTATTTTGAAAGTTATCTGGCTAATTTGCTAATCCTGCTTTGTGAAAAAAAGGAAAAGAAAAGAAAAACTCTGGAAATGGAGAGGTAAAAGAGGGCACGTATCTACACACATACACAAAACTTTGACGGAGGAGCAGATGGGTGGCATTTATCACACTGAGGCTGCAACTATGATTAGCTTCATTATTAATTGATCAGTTGATGTTTTCTGAGTCAATAAAATGTCAGAAAATCATGAGTCCGTTACCTTGTCAGTTCCACACTGACAGGTAAAATGGGTTAAGTAATCTGCCAGTCCACTAACTGACATTATGGTACTATTACTCCTCTACGATCGATTGATTTTATGATTTTTAAGGAGAGGAGACGTTGGACAAGTGTATATAAAACCTTTAACAGTGAGTTTCTGAACATTTGACTGTTCAATCCATCAGTTTACAAAGATGGTTTGTAATGCATGTTGGCCTCTTTCCCACAGCTGCATACTAGCATCCAAATCAACGCTTGTGTAAGTCTGCAAACGTGCAGGTGTTCGTCAGCATTCCACCTATGCTCAACAGATGCAGCAGGTTGTAGATGCTCAAGTGAATCAGGATGCAGAGTACAGCGTGGGTGAGGACTGTCAGAAGAAAATCCTTCTTGTACTTAGTCGGCAACACGTACGGTATAGTCGAAGTCTGACAGCGAAGCTCGGAGCATTCCTGCCTCTATCAGCACTGCTAAGCATTAGAATATGAGATGCAGTAATAAAACTCAAAAGAAAGGTGGGGGGGACCTCTTTTGGTGAGTTACAATGCAGTTTGTGATTCATTATGGCTGAAAGTTGCCTCTGCGATCAAACATGCCTGGCAAAAACAGGCCTCAACCAAGTTATCATTGGGAATTATTTTGATCCCCACGCCACCTCTTATCCCTAGCCTGGCCTCCATCCCTCCGTTTCATAGTAGGGGGTGAGATAGAGGGATAAAAAAAAAGCAATACACAAAATAAAAAAGAACAGACAGAAAAATGAAGAAATACATGACTGTAGATATAGAGTGTGTGAGTGTGTGAGTGAGTGAGTGTGTGTGTGTGTGTGTGTGTGTGTGTGTGTGTGTGTGTGTGTGTGTGTGTCATTAATCAATACATCCATCACTGTGAGTCAAAGGCCTGGCTGGCATGTCATTGACCCACTGCGCTGGATGCAGAGTGCTGATTGGGTAATTGTTCTCTTGCTCAGGATTTCCCCTTAGAAAGCTAGGAGCCCTGCTGAATCATCAAACTACCACTTGCACATACATACACGCTCTCACGCACACACACATGCGCACACACACACACTTTTTGTCACGCCGCTTACTGTCGAGCCAGCCAATCAGGGCCCATGTAACTGACGCCGCAGGGTTTCTGATTGGGCGGGAGATGTTGACAGCTCAGAAGTGCTGTGTTTATGTGTCGCTTGTTCAACCGGTGTTTGTGGTGGATTGCAGTTTTTTTGTTGATTAGCCTCAGCTCTGTAAACATACACAGGTGCACGCAAGCACTCTGAAAATATGGCAGGGTGGCCGGAAAAGGCTGATATGGGAGAATGAAAAGGGGCAAAAATGCAATTGAGAGACTGGAAGGAGATGAGAGCATAGATAAATGAGAAACACAAGGATAGAAAGAAATGATGTAGGGACAGAAAGGCTGAGCGAGAAAGACACAGAGAGTGGAAGATCAAGAAGGGATGAGAGGGATAGAAGGGATGAACAGAGCAGGAGAGGCACAGAGAAAACTGCACGTGCATTATTTTCAGGGTGAGTGGCAGGTCAGTTGTTTTGCAACACTTGTGATAATGTGTATCACGCAAAGGGAAATTTGTGGGTGTAAGCAGAACTGTAAGTGTGTGCAAGTTTGAGAGTGAGAATGTGCAGTTGTGTGGAGAAAATCAGGATTAGAAACTGAAGGAGTTTAAATTAAAGAGTTTCTCTAGGGTGACCTGTCGATGACTGCAAGCACCAATGCGCATAACCACCCCCCTTCACATACAACTGACACAAATCCTAAAGCATCAAACTGCATAAGAATATATAATGAGACTAGACTCAAATAGATAAGATGCTTCATACTGCAAGTGTTTGGAATTAGGCTCAAAACCACAGGCTATGTCACTATCACATTTAACAAGACGGGAACATAATTACAAAATTTAAGCAGCATTCATTTTACAATCAGACACAGTTTAAAACATGCTGATGCAGACAGTGGGACAGACTCCAATCTCTTACAGGTGGGATTGACATGAATGGGATCAAGTCCATAGTGGTTTCCTTTGAAGTCTGACTAGAGTAGTCCACACAAATCCGTAATAACCTGCTATAATAATGCTGTAATAACCTCTCCCATCTCGTGAGGGAAATGTCAAGCTCCCTAGCTGCTACCGTAGTCTCGCATAGCCAGATCTATCTCCACAGCGCTGTGGAGTAGGGTCTGGCTACACCACAGATAAATTCTAGGTTAGGAAGAAGAAGAACAAAAACGCTCTGGGTTGTTTGCATATCTTTAAACCAATCCCAATTGTCTTGGGCGTCGCTAAATTCCAGATGCAGAGATGGCGTCTTTGTAAAATGGTCTTGGGAAGCAACGTGTTTTGGTGGAACATTTGCACCCCACCGAAGAAAACGCCCCATAAAATATTAAGAGCAATTGAGTGCTGATTGGCGCGGAGCTTTACAGCAGCCTGCTGCGGCTGAAAATGGTGCAAAACAACGAGCTGAAACTCGCTATAAAAGCACTAAAAAGCCAAGGGGAGCTACAGATTCAGGCGATAACTACAAGCATTTTCATTTGATACATTGTTGTAAAAACACAGATTATAGTTGCTTTAAAAAGAAACGCTTGCGTCTATATAGAGGAATCCAATCCAAATTCCACATCGCATTCAGCACCAATATGGAATCGGCATCAAAAGATGAGCATGTGGCAAACACAAAGACTGTCAGCTATTAATTATAGGTTTTATCAGCCCCCATCTTAAACCATGTTAGTGTGCAATTTAATCAGATTCAACTGGTCTATTGCCATCTGGAGTAAGGGAGCATCAAAACAGAGCAGTATTGAGCCGCCTCTCTGGCACCAATATGACCACCAATGAAAAATGACTCCCCTCCAAGTAAAAAGGCAGTGTAACAGTGCTGCCAGAGCTTTTTCAGCACTTTATGTCCCTCATTTGCTTAGCTGTTCCTGTCATTTTGGCTGCTCAACTGTATCCATCTGTAAGACAGTTATAGATGTGTAAGATGAAACTACTGCTACAGTTTACAGAAGGACTTTCAAAACAGATAATGCTGAGATACAACTTTGCAGTAGGAGTGACACTGGCATTACAAGGTAAATAACCTTGATGCCCACCAGCCTGCACCAGTATACTTCAATAAATATGGACAAATGCTCATCTTAAAGCAGGTAAAGACTAGAGAGTGGATACTTACAAATTCAAATGAGAGATTCATAGCAGATCATGTGAAGACCGCTCCCTGGCACGATCCGAGCCAGTGAAGTGCCAAAGAAAATCATTGTCACCTCCGCTGTTTGCCAATTCAATTTACCTCCCAGAAAATTTGATCCCCAAGCTACGCAGTCATGCAGGCTTTCCAAAGGGAGGAAACTAAATTACAAAACCTCAGCAAGGAGTGGGAGATTGGCTGCCACAGATATAACACAACACTGTTGTAGACATTGCTGAGAAAAGTTTCTGAGTTGAGATGGCGGAACATGATTCGGAGATGCAAAAGCCTAGTTTATTTTCTTAGCAGTTAGATGGGGTTTCAAGTCTTTTTTTTTTTTAAATCATATTTTAGCTTCATAATGATGATAATAACTATTTAGCGACCAGTTAAATATCCCATATCAACTCATGACAATGCAACAGCAAGATAAATTAAACAGAGCATGCAACTGCTCACTTGGTCACCATTGGTACAGATATTTTTTGCAAGAAAATCGATTAACTACTCAACAGCACTTCTACGTTACTCTGCTCTATTGCATCAGTGCCCTCCAAGTCTCCACATAATTTGAAACAAGTGGTGGGGTATCAGGGGGTACAAAACCACCAACTATGGGGGCAAAGATGTGAGCTGTGGCATCAAGCACAACATTTGGCAGCACTCATAAGGCAGACGAGAGCAAGGCCTGCTTAATGCTATGGTCCACTGCTTGAGATTTTCTTGTCCACCATTGCACAAGTCTTCACGGTTCACCAATTCACAGCCTGTAGTAAATCAGAGCAGTGTGTTAACTCTGCCTCCTGGTTTTTCTGAATACTTCTTGCAATCTTGCATTTCTACACACCAGAGAGAGGAGGTCTGGCACTCTTAAACAGGCCACACTTCAAAAGGTAACGTTGGTTTCTCAACTTTCTGGACTTTTGAAAAATCGATTTTCAACAAAGCTTTCCAAGTTCATAAAGACTAGATGTGAAGTGTGGCAGCCTTTAAAAAGCTGAACTTTAAAGCCTCCACCAATATTGTTATTATTATTATTATGCATTTACTCAAAACTCAGAGTGGCTTACGGCCTCTGAAGTGTTGCCATGTTAAAAGATTATAGATACTTTTAAGTACTTCTTACTTAAGATAAGGTGCTGTAGCCAAAACCGCTCTGCAACAATTTCACTCAGCTTCAAAATAAACGCTCATGTCTCCAAAAGTCAATATTCTGGACGTAAGGAGCAAACGTTTGATTTTCAGAGTGAAGAAAATCACCAAAACTGGAATTTTTACAGCCGCTGTACGAGAGCTGTGAAATGTGCATCAGCGAGACCAAAACAAGGTCTTTTATATAAGCATTTAATTCCTAAACTGATGCAGGGGTGGAATTTTTCCAAAGGTGTAAAAAACAAAAACATTTTAAAAAATCTGACTGTGCAATGTTCCAGGAATAGAAACAATTATCAAAAGCTTCCAAATAGGATGGATTCCAACAGGATTTAGTCAGAGAGGACGGTGCATACAGATGGGTATACACATGCTGAGACACTGCGTACACACGCATGCTCACACACACACACACACACACACACACACACACACACAAACAGACTGTTTTTCTCTCTCAAAAAACAACACAGAGGTTTGGAAGGAATTAGTTGAGTGGAGTATTTCAGAAGAACTGTATTATTTTGGGAGCCATGCTGCGAGGAGACTGCAGTGTTTTATTTTAAAGACAATACACTTCAGTTCTTTTCTCCAATTTCCCATTTCTCTTCTTTCACTCCTCCCATTTACCTCAGGGGTTCTGTCAGCTTTTTTCATCAGTACCCCATGTCTGTACGTGTACAGATGGGAAAAGAACACCACATCACGCACTTAATGACATTTGCAGATTTTCTGAGAAGCACACACTCGACCAAAAGACTAGGATTACATGCTGCCTGGGTCTAAAAGCTACTGATCTTCATACATCTCCACGAGGGCCACGGAGGAACATCTATGGCACAGCTTCTCATTATGACACTCAGAACTCTTCATTTCTGACCTCTGATAAGAGTTTAATGTTAAAAACATTTTTAGACCATTATGATGGCCAAATTGTGGCAGTAAAGTTTCAACATTGTGTTAAATATCCCCAGCCATTGCTTTACAAGGTAACTGTCACTCCTGACCTGTGCCCTCCTTTCCTCCTCCTCTCATCCTTTACCTCATCAGCTTGTCACTTCCATTCTTCAGCCATCGCCTCCCTCTCACTGCTGTCTTCCTGCATCTCCCACCACCATGATGGGTGATGCCTTGCTAACTCACTTTTAACACAGCTCTCCCTTTCCCTAATCAAATCCACTCTCCCCTCCCTCATCCCTCTCTCCGACAGTGATGGATGGCGGCCTTCACCAGTTTATCGCCTTTACATATTTCTCTGCCCATCCGCTTAACGGCACACATTCATACACAGCGACTCTTCATCCCTCTCTTTCCATCTTCCTTCTGTTGCACTCACTCTCAGCTCTTCGCACTGGGTTTCATTTCTCTACAATTTTACACTACCCCTCCTCTTCCACACACAGACACCCCCTCCACCATCTTGTGCACTCTTCACCCATTTTCTTCTCATTTTGTCTCTCCCTGTCACTGCATTTCATGCAGTTAGCCACTTTCTGCGTCCCTCTGTCCGTTTCCATATCTGGTGTACCCCTCTCTCCGTGCTTTCTATACTCTGGGTGGCTAAAGAGGACAGGATACGACAGAGGACTGATGAGTGGGCTTACAGTACACACGACTGCCGCACGAAGAGGCTATGTGGGCGTTCTTTTGTTTCTTGCTTAGAGAGAGAGAGAGTGTGTATGTGTTGGCCTCCCTATAGTTATGATTGTGTGGGAAGACTGTTTTGGTATGCTCGCGGTTGTTTCTGTATGCAAGCGCTCACCTAATATCAAGGGCCTGGATTATGAGTAAGAGTGCATGCTTGGAAGCCTTCGCGTGATTGAAAGAATTCAACTCTATATTCGATCCCTGCATTTGTGTCAGTAGAGCTGGTGTGTATTTTTTCAGATCGGACAAAGCAGCAGAGCTCACGTCAGCAAAATGTACTGGTAGTCAAATAACATTGTCAAGCTCAACATTTCATTCATTCCCACCTCTGACTTTCCACACCCAGTAGTCAAACATTAGTCTTGCATGGCGAGACCCTCCTCCACAGTGCTGCGGAGGAGGGTCTGGCTAGTCCACACAGCATTCCGGATTGGGAGAAAAACGTGCTCTGGTTTATTGGCATTTCTTTAAACCAATCACAATCGTCTTGGGTGGTGCTAAGCACAGAGCCGAGCCACGGTGCCGCTGCAAAATAGACTCGAGAAGGAACTTGTTTTGGTGGAACGTGTACGTTCAAAAGTTATTTTAGTTGTGCAACAGAAAAGTCAGATTGGACAGATAGTCTAGCTAGCTGTCTGGATTTACCCTGCAGAGATCCGAGGAGCAGTTAACTGTAGTCCTCATAAATCCAGCGGAGTTTAAAATTCCAACAAAAGAAAGCCCAAGGTAACGGATATCTGGCATAAATAAGTGAAATCTGGCAGAATTTCCATCGGCAACGGAGCAATCCCGGAAGTGAAACATCGTGGATATAGACTACTCAAACATTAACCACGTCACACGATGCTGTGGTGACTAGCTGGCAGCAATTTTGACTGAAGCCTTGTGGTGTACCTATCCACACTCCCAATCAGATCTGTGGATTACTGTGCTTGTGATAAGTGACTTTTGAGAGCTAATACAAATCCTCTTGTTTATAAACACTGCAACATTTCCTAAGTCGATTACAGGCTAATGGCATTTGCGCGTACCAGAGAGGATGAAACACACACACACACAGTTTATTTTTCTCTCTCAAAAAAACAACACAGAGGTTTGGAAGGAATTAGTTGAGTGGAGTATTTCGGAAGAACTGTGGCCCTGCTGTGAGGAGACTGCAGTCCTTTTATTTTAAAGAGAATACACTTCAGTTCTGGTTGGCATTTAAGGCCCTGGCATTTATAATAGTCCACAGAGAATTAAAGACTGAGACCAAAAAGTGAATTAAGCCTTTAAGTGCAATAGGTCTTGTGAAAATAAAGATACTTCCAAACAGACACAGAGCTTTTAAGTCAGGCCTGAAGCTTCTCTTAATTGCGTGGGTTTGCGCTCAGTTCACCGAAAAAACACTGTTAATAGAAATTCATTAGCATTTTTAGCAGTGTCATATTTAGCTGGGTTTGGTTCACGAAAAGAAGCACGCTCCTGGGGCTGTGGTGGGTGTTTGAACACAAACTTTTGGAAGTTAGGGTGAGGTTAGGTTGAGTCTTGCTCCAACACAGGGGCTACACACTGAGTGGTTCCTTCCACCGACGCTTTTAGCTCATGTTCTCACTCTCACTTCATGCAGCCTTTCTGGGCTCTCCACCCGCCTGTTTTCTTGCTCTCTGGAGGGTTGAGGGTTCACACAAGGTAGCGTAGCATAGGTTTCCCAAAATAGAGGCAACAAAAGAAAAGACAAAAGGAAAAAAAAAAAACTAAGCGGCTACGGACACTTGTACAGTACACATGCCTAGGAGCAAACGCATACACCTAGCCAAATGCACATGTACTTTTATGTGCAAGTTTCCTCTGCTCTTTGTCTGATCTCTTTTCATGTCGTCATTCTGTGCTCTCCTCATCTGTGTATTGTCTCTCTATCATCTATCTTCCATTGCCTGACTTTCTTTATCCTTTTCTTTCCAAAAAGGTATCAGGCAGGCTTGATACCAAAGGGTTTTTGGTCTTATTGCTATACGGCTGTGTGTGTACACGCTCACATCTGCCTTCTTATTGCAAATTCAGCAGCAAACTCTTAAGGGCGAGAGAACTTAATGCTTCCTAAGTGCAGGAAAATGTCACATTAAATCACACACAGGAACACACACACACACCTTCAGCAAACCATACACATTAGGTGTTGATACTAGCTGATGGTCAACTCACACATACTGTACTGCACTTGTATGCTGAATCAGTACAATGTGTAAGATAAGACTTTTTTGGTCCCCAGAGGGAAAGGTCAAGTGTTGCAGCCGCACAGGAAACAGACAAAAGATGCAGGGAAAGATAAGGGAAAGAAAACAGTTTGCAAGGTACAATCTGAATTAAAAAGCTATATACCATACTCTACACCAGTGTACATACATACTATGTGCAAAGACTGTTTTTGACCAGTAGTGCAGTTCCATTAATGTCTGAGAAAATTGAAAGCAGCAATGTGTCACATGATAGGTAATCTGATATGTAGTATCCACTATCTAGTATATCAACCAGATACTTGATTAACTGACTAAAGTTTGAGGATTTGCAAATGTATTCTGTTTTATATGATGGCAAACTGAATATATATATATATATATATATATATATATATATATATATATATATATATATATATATAAAAATAAAAAAGCAAACTGAAGACATCACCTTGGACTCTGGGAACTTATCCTCTTCTATATTATGAAAATGTGCATTTTTACAATTTACAAACCTGATGCCTGATGAGTGAAGATGCCATAAATTCAAAACAAAGACAAACATTGCAAGATAGTTTGGCTCGGCTGAGGTAGAAATGTTGTCATATTGGAAAAGATATATTTGATGTTGTGGTACATACTGCTGTAGATATTGGTGTGGAATTCTTTTGAATATATTTGCATGAAAAAAAGCTTTTTTTCACTTTATTTTATTGGAAACTACTGCAATAGCTGAGCAAGCACACACTGTGTCCAAACGAGTGAACGTAAAGAGACCAAGCCTCAGTATACAAAGTGACCCCCCTAACAAATAGTCTTTATACCTGTACAAATCAATTACACGTATGATTACGACCTTTAAAATGGGAAAGACAAGGAACACTATAGCCATGGATGATGAGGTTGGGAGAGAAAGAAAGAGCAAGAGGAGGAGTGAAAATGAATGGGACAGGGTGCTATCCATCTCTCTGGGTCAGATCGATCCCTAGGCGGACAGATCCGTTACACCTGACCTGTGTGTGTATGTGTGTGTGTGTGTGTGTGTGTGTGTGTGTGTGTGTGTGTGTGTGTGTGTGTGTGTGTGTGTGTGTGTGTCTGTCAGAAAGCTCCAATACTGCACTTCTCTAGTTGCAAATGAGATCTGCTCTCTAATAGAGGAAGAATAAGAGATGAAGAGGAAGGGAAGAAGTGGAAAAGAAGTAGGGAGCGTGTCTCTGAGACAGGCCTAGCACAGCAGAGGGTAGGACAAAATCTTGTGTGGCACGCAGGATCTGAGGGAGGGGTGGGTGCGTGTGTGTGTGCATAATTTGTGACTGAAAGTAGAAGCTGAAGAGGCAAGGAGACATGGAGGGCAGCAGAGTCAGCAAGCAATAGAGACAAGACAAAAAGACAGGCGGAGGAGGTGGAGAAGGGGGGAAAAGCAGCAGAGAAGGTGGTGGGGTAGAGTGGTGACTGATAACATTGTCGTGCTCAGGTTGCCTCAAGGGCAGACAAGACAGAGGGAAAGAAAGAGAGGGAATAAGACAGAAAGAAAGAAAATGGGCAAATTTACAGAGCAGCCAGGGGCGGAAAGGGTTATAAGATGGAAGGTGAGCAAGGATGGAGACCCAGGATAGAAACGGATAGAAAACACAAGGAGGAGCACTGCAGTGAGAGACAAATGGTAGGGGATGGATGCCAAAGAAAGATAGAACAATCCCAAGTAATAGAGTAAGAGGAAGAAGAGGAGAGGTAGGGGGGAGGGTTAAGGTGTGCGCATGACACAAAGGAAAAGCATGTGAAGGCTTTCACAAGGAGAGGAGGTGAAAATTAACGAGAGAGCAAAAGAAAAAGACTGAGCAGGAGCGGAAGTTATTACGAGAATGAAAGGGCAGAGACAGAGTAAAAGAGGGGGAAAAGATAAAAAATGGGGGTTGAAGGAATGATAAAGGTCAAATGAAGTGAGTGGAGAGACAGGCTGTGCAACAGAGTGCGTGAGTGTATTGACATTCAGCGAGCCGCGGTGTAACGTAAGCTGTCTGAGGAGCGAGCATTAGCAAAGCGTGGGGGTAAGCTGGTCGAGCCTTGACTGAAGCGCCCCGCTCGTTCTACAACACCACCTGACGTAAGGGCTTTTCTGGACCGCCGCAGAGCGCCATCTCACTTTTTCCAGGGCGATTTTTCAGATTTTAGTATGCGTGCCTCCACGGGAGTTCAGGAGCAGTCGACTTCCAACGTTGACTGCCCTGGGGACTGGCTGTCACTGTAGGCAATCGTGACTTTGTGCCCTCCCTGCCTGCACACCCCTACTCTCTCTGGCTGCAAGCCATGTTTTGAAACTGATCACACCAGACATAAGGAAATAACTATCTGTGGTACTATTTTGAATTAGGAGTTATATTTTAAAGTTTGGTTTAAAAAGGGTACCAAGTTCCTAGTTAGTCATTACAGCTCCCTAGAGCGACCAAGTGCCACTCGAGCATTAGGAGTGAAGTAGCAAAAATTGACAACAAAAGCAGTTTTTTCTAACACTTACAGTAAGTCACTGTAGCCTGTTAAAGGTCCTACATTATGACTGGGCAGAGACTTGTCGTTCTGCCTGTTATCAAATCAAACTGCATTTTTCTCCTTAAACCAATAGCCCATCAGTTTAATGTTCTGCCCAAAGATCCTGCAGGAAGGGATGATATCATTCATTGGAGCCTAAAGTAATCCATAAGTAATGCGTTCCCATCATCTGAGACAGATACAGCTCATTTCCTTCCTTCTCGTTCGCTTTGAAAGTGAAAACATTTAGGAGGATGAGATAAAAATGTATCCTCATTTCAAGCATTAGGTTTCTTAATCTTGACTGAAGCTGTAGTCTGACTCACATTTTGGAAGGGGACCAAAGCAAACCATGTAGTAGGGAGGAGAGTGCAAAATACTTTCACGCAGAAAGAGCAAAGCTAGCACCTAATGGAAAATATTGAGCCAGCAATATAAGTCAACCTGTAAAGTCAGCATGATATATGGTTATGTCTTGCCGTTACTCAAAGTATTAGGTTGCATACATTATATATCACTATATAATCACCAGGCTCAAGGCTCTACTCCACTGCACAAGTTTCCAGATTTGCGCCACATAAAAATACACCTCTACACATACTGGCTCTCCAACGATGCTAGTCAGTCCGTCTCTGACAAACCAGCTCATTCTCAGTCTCCTCTCCCAAGTTACCGTGGCTGACTGTCATCAACACTCCCTGTCACTCTCTGTATCTAGGTTACAGTTGCTATGACGACTATTATGCATGCCAATCAGTGGCAGTGACTCATCTCTATACCTTACCATTGCATAGCTGTATTTAGAGATGTCTGCGCACAAAGCACATGTTTTCTGGGATATTTGCTGCGCGTCTAAGATTACAATGGGACCCATGTATGAGACCTACATTGGGCTTGGTGCTTCCCGATAGCCCGGTAATCCAATTTGATTCTCTGACCCACAGTCTTAAGAAAGGGTCCGATGATATAACACTTGTCTAATCTGCTCTTACAGGTTTCTAGGTAACTTGTTACTATGGGGACTGGCTGTGTTCAGTCTATTGGGATGTTGTTGCTAGGCAATAAGCTGTAGTGGTGAAGAGGTGTGTACTTGCAAGTGTTTACGTAAGAGGTACAACAAGAGAGTATTTGTTGCAGGGCTGTCTCAATTTTTCAATATGTTTTTATTTTTTTATTTTTTAATGCTGTGAAGCACCAAGTGGGCATTAGTGCAGAGTGGTACTCATTTAAGAGGAGGCCTTAACCCACACAACTATGCATGTGTGTAGAACTGGCTCTCGTTCCAGCTCTGTCTAGTCAGAGTAGGTGGAAGACAGGAAATCAGACACAAAGACACACTTCAGACATCTCTTATAAAACAATCTCTTAAAAAAGGGAACAAACCTAAAACCCATTTTTCTCTTTTTTTCATCCCCATTCTCCCTCCAGGTCTGTGGATCGCCAGGCATTCTACCATGCCTGTCCCCCCACCCCTCAATCCCCGCAGAAAAAAGCACCTGCCCGACACACACCGCCACCCCAAACAAAGGGCAGAAGGTTCCACCTTCCCTTCCCTCTTCCCTCCATCCATCCTCTCTCTTTCTCTTCTCCCCCCTCTCTTCGTCTCATCTTTGCCCTCCTCATCCCATCTCGTCCACTGCGCATGCCCCAGGGCCACGAAGAAAACCCGTCTCGACTCTGCCCCTTTCCCGGCGTTTCACTGGCTGGCTCTGGTCACATGCTGCCTGCTGCCTTCTCTGATTGGAGCAGGGGAGACGTGGGGCGTGGTCTCGGCCTGTCCCTTCCACTGCGTGTGTCGAAACCTTTCGGAGTCGCTCAGCACGCTCTGCGCCGACAAGGGCCTCCTGTTTGTCCCCCCGCACGTTGACCGCCGCACCGTGGAGCTGCGACTGGCTGACAACTTCATCACGGAAGTGGGCGGGATTGACTTTGTCAACATGACCGGATTGGTTGATTTGACTCTGTCGAGGAATACCATTCACCTGATCCGACCAATGACATTTGGTGACCTGGAGAGTTTGCGCTCGCTGCATCTGGATGGTGAGCCAAAAGAGTAGTCCTATTCTAAGATACAGTATCTCACAAAAGTGAGTACAGCCCTCACATTTTAGTAAATATTTCATTATATCTTTTAATGGGACAACACTGAAGA
The DNA here is from genome assembly GCF_004354835.1 of Perca flavescens. Lineage (NCBI taxonomy): Eukaryota > Metazoa > Chordata > Actinopteri > Perciformes > Percidae > Perca > Perca flavescens. The sequence goes on from NC_041349.1 coordinate 23,321,343, forward strand.
AATGACACTTTGCTACAAAGTATTAAGTGTATGGCTTGTATAACAGTGTAAATGTGCTGTCCCCTCAAAATAACTCAACACACAGCCATTAATGTCTAAACCGCTGGCAACAAAAGTCAGTACACCCCTATGTTAAATTCCCATAGAGGCAGGCAGATTTTTATTTTTAAAGGCCAGATATTATGCATCCTGATAAAGTTCCCTTGGCCTTTGGAATTAAAATAGCCTCACATCATCACATGCCCTTCACCATACCTAGAGATTGGCATGGGGTACTTTCCATAAAATCATCTCTCTATCATATCTTTATCAGGATGAATAATATCCAGGATACTATGCATCCTCATAAAATTCCCTTGGTCTTTGGAATTAAAACAGCCCCACATCATCACATGCCCTTCACCATACCTAGAGACTGGTGTGGTTTTATGTCAGTTAGCCTAATAGCTAGTTTGATTTGCATTGAGAGATGATTTTATGCAAAGTACCCCATGCCAATCTCTAGGTATGGTGAAGGGCATCTGATGATGTGGGGCTATTTTAATTCCAAAGGCCAAGGGAACTTTATCAGGATGCATAGTATCTTGGATCCATGAAATAACTGGCCTTTAAAAATAAAAATCTGCCTGCCTCTATGGGAATTTAACATAGGGGTGTACTCACTTTTGTTGCCAGCGGTTTAGACATTAATGCATGTTGAGTTATTTTGAGGGGACAGCACATTTACACTGTTATACAAGCTGTACACTTAATACTTTACATTGTAGCAAAGTGTCATTTCTTCAGTGTTGTCCCATTAAAAGATATAATGAAATATTTACTAAAATGTGAGGGGTGTACTCACTTTTGTGAGATACTGTAACTACAATATCCTGCTGACTTAAAACTACTTGGATACGACGATTTGGTAAAATATTCAGATGACTCAAGCTCACGGAAACACTGAATTAAAACCTCTGTGTGGTATTATTCATATTTGTGTCTCCAGGCAATCGCTTGACAACACTTGGGCCCAGAGACCTCGCAGGTTTGGTCAATCTGCAACACCTGATTGTCAACAACAACCAGCTGGTCAAAGTCTCCGTCGAGGCCTTTGACGACTTCTTGCTCACACTGGAAGACCTCGACATGTCCTACAATAACCTCAGGAGGTAAGCTTTTGCTTCTGTTGTAATCACCCACATGCATCGTGCCTTCAGAGAATGTACTGTTCTGCTTTGTTAAGTAGAAACTGTAATACTCCACTCAGGCCTAGGTCTCAGGCGCATGCTTGCAGACGCACAGCTCAACTCCCCAAATTTCAAGTCACAGTGGAAACGCCTTGTGCGATCACGCAAGAGTCAGCAAACACAATGAAGGAGAACCAGCTCAAACTGCTGAGGCTGGGAGGAGAGTACTAGAAGCTCAGGAAATTGAAAGTGAATCAATTTTGATGAGGTCCTAATTTTCTTTGACTTCGATTTTCTTTAAGATGTGATGAGCACATGCCTGAGCTCACTTCACTCAGTGTGAGTGTGTATTGCTATATCTATTGTATCCAGTTCTTCCTTTAGCACACTTTGTAGTATTCCACTCATGTCTATCTATGACAATGGGGACCAGCATCACTATGTATCCCTCTGGACGAAATAATAAGTCAGAACAATGATGATATTCTCTATCAACCGCCTATTCTGCTCTTCATAGTGTCCCACTGCATTGATGAATTCAGCAGCTTTTGGCTGTCAGTTCTGATTAAGAGGTTTCATTTGTCTCCTCGACAGGAGCTCTCTGGCCTCTCTCCAACCTACACCAAGCCATACCAAAAATGTTAAGAGTTTTAATGATACGTACATTAGCAACTGCTGTTTGCCTTTTGATGCGGCTTACTGGGGATGGGTCTTTACAGACTGAAATTCAAAGTGAGCCTGCATCCCAGATGTTTTCTTATGAAGGTTAAAAATGCTCAAAAATGGAAACAGATGTCATATGAGAACATGACCTGTGTAATTTAATTGTGAAGGAAACTTATGGGCGCTTGGTGTCTCCTGCAGCTTAGATTTGTTCAAATACTGCTTTTAGCAGAGTTTTACAGAGAAACTCTGGAACCTGAACTGAGCTCATGTGGTTAACCTTCTGGGACACCGATGTTCAGCAATGCAGCCATGACAGGTGAATTTCCCATCTTTATTAATTAAATAAATAAATAAAAAAGAAGTTATGACCAAATTATTGGTTGGCTTCTGCACTACCGACATCGGACTCCTGTTATGAATCAAGGCCTGTAAGATGAGTTTAATAAACAAAATGAAAGCGTTTGTGGCCAATAATTTAGACCATATCAAAGAGGCATGCTTGTGCAACACTATCCTTCATTTGTCTGTCTCTCTCTCTGTAGTCTACACCACGAACATGATTTATAAATCATTAAGCCTAGTACTTCTTTCTCCTCATATGCCTATTGTCCAGAGACATTGCGCTTCATAGACAAGAGAGTGACCATCTGCTTTTATAATAAACTATAATGAACTTAAAGTTTATAGTACTTTTTGAACAAGGTTACAAAGTGCTTTGTTGTAGCCTACAATAATTTTGCAACTTTCCATCTCTCCTTGAAGGGATTAAACTTAAATTACACTAAGCAGTATATTCTCCCCAAATGTGGCATATTGAGAGAGAGCAGGTTCTCTATGTGCTCAGCCCTGAGAATGCTACAGTGTAGGTCAGATAACACAAAGCAAATGTACAGTGTACTCTAAGACAGAGAGACACACTGTATTGAAGTCAACAAGGACAGGACACAAGATGATATCAACAGTGTATGACCCTGACTCCAAACATAAATGCATTACTTCGTGTATTCTATTTTGCTTGTTCTCAGTCGTCGGTTTTGACTCTCTATTTTGACCAACACAGTTCTTAAGTGAATGCCTGCACAAACAGATTACTAAATTACTACAGCAATGGGTCACAGATGGGACTGGTGAAACCCAGAAAAGAGAAGGATTGAGAAGGAAAATAAGCATCTGTTGTTGAAGTCTGTCAGTAATCAGTCTTTGCTTCTTCCCATTTTCCGCAGAGTAACTTAGAAATGTGCTTGGAACACAGAGCGTAAGCTTTGACTGATCTAATAGCGGCACTCATTTTTTAATCCGGTTGATTATCTAATAGAGTCAATGTGACCCACAAGGGACACTAACCATCAATGGTGAACCTCTCTTCACAGCTACCACTACTTCAAAGAAATATTTGCTAATTGATCCACTCTTAAACAAGAATAAATCACCAATCATGGCACAAAGTCTATTAATTTAAAGATTCTCACATTATTCTCTAAATATTTCTCTATTTTGTTGCTACAGGGTGCCATGGGAGTCCATTCAGAAGATGGCCAGTCTGCACACTCTCAACTTGGACCATAACCTGATAGACCACATAGCGGAAGGTGTCTTTGGAGAGCTGTACAAGCTTGCAAGGCTGGATATGACATCCAACAGGCTCCGGACCATGCCTCCTGATGCCCTATTTGCAAGGTACTGTAGCTCTTTAGCTTCTTCTTTTATGTTTCTCTAAGATGTGGTTTAGTGGAAATATTCAGTGGCAGACGACACTTCGGAGCCACCAGGGGTTTTTAACAGAAGTGCTTTGGCACTAAAAACACAGGGAGACAATGTTGGTGTGCAGACATTCTGTAAAATTCGAAGTCCATCCCTTCACTATATATTTTGCCTTCTAATCATCCATACGCACTATATGTACATCCCAATATAAATCCTGTCAGCCTTAAAAGTCTACAGGCTGGAACATGTGAGGAAACCATACCCTGTGTTCTCATTGTATTTCCCTTTTGTGTTTCGTTACATGAAAATAAGGCAGTGGCTTGTTCCACGCTGTGTGTGTCAAAGAAAGCCACAGGGGCAAGTTGCCGCAAGGTGAATTAATAAGGCCCTCAAGGTCTCCAGTGCCCACTTACTGGCTAGTCATACATTTTCAACTTTGGAAATGGATTCATGGAGAGTAATGAGCGAGGTAAATAAAAGAAAATCATACTCATTGTAGAGGTGCGAAATAAGCTCAAGCTAACTCCGAAATAACCAGATCCAGCTGTGACACGACCTCAGGCAACTTGCGCTCAGCACAGATGAGTTTTAAAGCAAATTGCTTGGGGGTTGTACGGTCTTAGTTACTAATTGTCGAGTGAATATGTTGAATGTTCAAAGCCAAGACCAACAGAGGTGAGGAACACTTGTAATAACTGTAATAACCATAATAAATGTAATAAATGGTAAATTGAAAGTTAATTAAAATGAAGTTTTTTTTTACTGTTAACAAACAGTGGAATAATGATTTATTTTATTATACTATACTAATTATTAGTAATGTTATAATGTATGTTATTTTATCATTAGTTCAGTGTAATATAAAATCATTAGTTTTTAAAATTAAATATATACTTTATAGATGGTTTTTAAAACAATTGACAAACTATTTAGATGCTATTATGAAGTTGCAACTAATACTTATAATAATTAGTTAATGATTAATAAGTGGTTTATCAAGTAACCTGAATTAATTTGGCTCAAGTGTTCAAGAGTTTTTAGTGAGCTATGAAAGAGATGATTATTTGAGCACAAATTATTTGAGTTTATATGTTTGTAGTTGCTTTAAGTATTTATCACCATTAACAAGGTATTATAATCACTTATAATATATATTTTTTTTTTAAATCTGGCCTGTTTCTAAAAAAAAGTAACAATTTAAGGTCAAATTATCACTTCATACTTCCATCACCTTTACTTTCAACTGGTTTTGCACACAGCTTTATGCATTCAAATTTAAACCTGATTGCTCTTGAGAACAGCTTCCTACTTCTGCCATTCTTCAGTTTAGATAACTTACTCATTCTATCTCAATCTTGTTTTTTTAATTACAGTTCATGCTGATGGTTTTTTGGAGAGCTTTACAAAACACTTCCATGTAAATGTACCCATCAGTGCTTTAGATCTCTGAATGTAGCCATGGACAGCAGCCGTCCACTGGCACTCTTTATAGTTCCCTTTTCTCCTCCATGTATATACCTAAATACCTATATATGCATACACTTATATCCCACTGCTTCATCCATACTGTGTTGCTTTATTTACCAACAATGTTCCTTCGCTAAGAAAATTATACAGACATTAAAGCTATTAAACTATTACGGTGGTAGTGTATTACCGCCCCAGTCTTTAGAACCACCTTCCAGAAACTTAGGAAGTAAGCTAAACAGAGTCCTGTTTTCATCCTTGTTATTTGCAAATGTATTCTAATTGTAAGTTGCACAGGCCAGATGCCAGATGCTTATAACTGCACTACTTCTAAGTTTTGCTCCTGGGTAGGTTTGATCCACCTGCTGTGGACCATTTTCAAAATGACTTGTTTTTCTCATTTTGAGCAGCAAGCTCTTGTTAACCTGCTGATGCAAAGACCTCACTTTGTGGCAAAATGAGTTTTGTTCCTTAAACTCACCCTTTAAATGCTCAACAATTTCATAGCAATAAAAAAAACCTTGAGTGACACAAGGAAGGAAGTTGCTATTTTACGAAGTGAGGGGAAAATGATACCTATTAAACTCACGCTCACTGATTAACATTCTTACATTTACAATTGTAAAGAAGGGGGTACAACACATTTATAGTTAGTCCAACATTGACTACAAGTCAAACTGATCAAGAATATAGCATTTAAATGAACTTAAACTCCATTAAGCCTTACAAATATGTGCAAGTAAAGTGATGTCCCTTTCTTTTCTCATCTTCAGGTCACAGACAGGTGCAATAAGCCCCACCCCCTACAATGCTGTCATAAGCTTAAATTTCGGTGGGAATCCTCTGCACTGCAATTGTGAACTGCTTTGGTTACGCCGGCTTATTCGTGGGGACGACATGGAGACGTGTGCCACACCTCCACACCTGGCTGGAAGGTAACGTTCATCATCAGCAACATCAGTTGGTCAATGGATCATTTTAACCTTCCTTTAGAACCAGCTGTTTATCTTAATCCTTCTACTCAGTGAAGCATTCCTCAATGTCAGGGGAAGCAAAAGAATAGCTACAGGTGTGTGTTGAGCCTAACTGAATATCTTACATCAGTGTTTCCCAGCCTTGTCTCAAGGCCAATCTGTCCTACAAGCTTTTGCCCTGGTCCTGTTTTAGCCCTCATCTAATTAAAGGCCTCACATTTAATGATATCTTAATTGGATTGTCATGTGTGCAAGAATAGAACTGGAGCAAAAACTCACAGGACAGGTAGGCCTTAAGGACTACATTTTGAAACCATGACGGGTTATTGCTGCAAGTCATTATTCTGTTACCTCACGCGTTCTCCTCTCTGCATCTCTCTGCTAGAATCTTCCAGTCTAACCCTGTAGTCAACAGTATGGAGTGAAAACAAAGGATTGAGCATCTGTTGTTATCGGTCATCGCTGTCACCATTAATTACTCTTTGCTTAGTCTAGTTTTCTGCAGAGTAGCATGGGAAATTGTTCCGACTGTTGTGTTTTACTGAACTTTACCCTTAAATTGATAGACAAGAGCACATAGATCTTTAGGTTAATGTACTACATTAATCTGCTAAACCCACCTCTGAGGGATAAAAGAAGACATATTCCTTTACCAAAACTCTCTCTCTCTCTCTCTCTCTCTCTCTCTCTCTCTCTCTCTCTCTCTCTCTCTCTCTCTCTCTCTCTCTCTCTCCTCATCCCTCTTTGTCGCTCAGATATTTCTGGTCAATTCCTGAGGAGGAGTTCACGTGTGAACCACCTCTCATCACCCGTCACACTCACAAGCTGTGGGTGCTGGAGGGCCAGCGAGCCACGCTAAAATGCCGTTCCATTGGCGACCCAGAGCCAGTAGTCCACTGGGTTTCACCAGATGACCGCATCATTGCCAATTCATCCCGGACCAGCTCCTTCAGCAACGGGACCTTGGATATGTTGGTAACCGTTGTCCGGGATGACGGGGCATACACATGCATCGCAATAAACGCAGCGGGCGAAGCAACTGCCACCGTGGACCTGAAAATAATCCCCCTGCCTCACCGGGGCGGAGCAGGCGGAAACACAGGGCATAACAACGTGAACACCAAAAACAACAGGAATGTGACAAATGGGATTTTACGGGTCGATCCGGGCTCCTCGGATATCAGCACAGGGAAAAACGGAGGGATTAACAACGGCGCAGGACGTGGAGGGGAGGTGGAGGATGGGAGGAGAGGTGGCGAGGACCATGAGGGCGACAGTAACAGGGCCTCTGAAGGGGAAAGGGCCGACGGAGGGAGCATGGAGGACGACGTAGGGGACGAGGAGGAAGAAAGGATGGTTGGAGTACAAGGGGTTACTTCAACCTCAGCTCAGGTCCGGTGGGATATGGGGCGCATGTCTGCTGCTTACGTTGTCTGGATGTATCAGATACAGTACAACTGCACCGCCGACGAGACCCTCATCTACAGGTGAGTTCAACTTTTGCTGTGTACTACACATTACTCACTATGCAAACAATGGGAGCCAATGTAATGAAATGGTACTTTTACAGTAGCTTCGATGCTTGCCAGTAGGTATCTTTTGCAAACCCAGGTATTTTATTTCCTCCTTCAAAAAAGGTGGAATTCCTGTTTTCATGCAAAACTCCTTAAATATTTATCCATTACAGCGGGACACTTCAGTAGCGCAACTGTTCACCTTGTACATGGACGGGTGGATAGCTCAAGGGAAGGATGAGTGGGGAGACCGATGAAGGGATAGAGGAGCGAAGGAAGTTAATAATTTATCTCCACCACTGTATGACACTAAAACCCAACAGGTGGATAGACAGTCAATGCACATAGGAGGACAAGTGCATGAACATTGGGGAATAAAAGATGATTTTGAGCGAGGGGAGCTATCAAAAATTTGTGACAGTGTGCCCTAGAACATGAAAACGTCTAGAGGCAAGTAAATAGTGCCTGACTCTGACTGCAAGATATGTCTACAGCAACATTTAGTGAGATACAGAAGAATGTGCCAGTACTAATGGACACGTCTGATAACATAACACAGGATCTTGATGGGATATGTCATTTTCAATTTGAAGTAACAATTTTAACTTCAGTAAGCAATGTCATTTTGAATTTAAAATGAGATCCCTTCACACTTCACCGTCCGTGTTTACTCAACATGCTCTCAGAGGAGGAAAAACAATCAAACATTTATGAAGACCAGATTTGAGGTTAAGGGCTGCAATGCCGTTCTTGTTACCAGAAATTGTTTAGGAGACTGCCACACCCTGCTTTATACCTTTAGGTTACATTTTAGAAAAAAAAAAAAAACATGAGGTGAAAGCAAATTTGCAAAGCTGCCAATCTTTGCTCAGTTGCTGTGAGCCAAACTGTATACAGTAGCTGTGGGTCTAGCAAAAAGAAAAGGAATATTACAGTAAACAGTTGGTTACAGCCAAAAAGAATAGAAGGAAGAACAAGTTTAAGCTGAGCAAGTAGTAAATAAGTCCGAGATGGATGGATTTAAAATAGGAGTCCTGACTTTCGAAATGTAACAGTGTGGCTTGGGTTTTATCTGCTTGGTGTACTTACATGTACATTACTAATGCAAAGTAGGGCAGCCACCTCTTAGTCGACTAATCAGTCGTTTTGGTCTTAGTCGACTAAGATTTCTTTAGTCGATTAGTCATTTTTTATGCTTATTCATGCTTAATTATTTCAGGAAACTTCTGAGCACATTTATGGTAAACACAAGATTTAAAGTGGTGCTTTTGCAGGATTAATTGTGGAGAAACTCAGTTTAACAGATGGTTAATTAACTACATTTATATTGTGCTTTTCTAGTCTTAACCACCTCTCAAAGCGCACAGCTCTGTCAATTAAATCAACTAATCGATTAGTCGACAAAATCCTATAGGTGTTAGTCGACTAAGAATATCTTTAGTCGAGGACAGCCCTAATGCAAAGCACATGAATTATGGCGGCATGAAGTCAAAGTTGACTGCCTCTGTGTTTACAAGCATAGACTGATGAAACATTTATGTGACGGGGTTGTTGCTACCGTAAAATATGGAATAAGAGAAGGGGAGCGAAGGTTGGAGAGGGACTGCCATCATGGCATTATTTTTGTAGTTTTTTACTATGCCGCAATGTAGGGTCCGAATGTGGTTCCCCTCAGATAAGATGGTATTATGCTCTAAGTGGCATCAAAAAGGGGCTGAAGGGAGCTAGCCGTATGACAGGGAAAGAACAGGGAAGACAGACAGATGGAAAGAAGATTGGAAAGATGAAAAACTGTGTGCAGGTATAATGAGAAGGATTGAAGCAAAGTAAGGAAGATGGCTGCCAGGGGTGAATGGAAAAAATGACAGATGTGGAGGAGGAACTAATAGTTTGAATGATGGAAAGAGCCAGAAGGGAAGAACGGGTGAATTTTAAGACAGGAATGATTTCAGGAGGAGGAAAGGGATTGAGGGAGAAGGCAAAGATAGGAGATGGGCTCTACCCAAATCACCTTGGGAGAGATTGAGATGAAAGAAGAATGGGTGAAAGGAGAGAGTATGACAGACAGTAAGGGGAAGAAGAGAGAGGGGCGGGGCCAAATGGTCCTTGAGGAAAGAGCAATGAAGCAAGGCCGGGGCGAGGGAGGGGAGGTATTTAAATCTGTCACTGGAACAGAGAGAAAAGGGTGTACACAACTGAAATACACGTGGGGATGGAAAAAAGGGAAGAAAGAGTGCAGAGGGGAAGAGAAAGAAACACAGAAATTTGGGATAAAAGAAAAAAAGAAATGAGGCGTTGTGGTGAAAGCCCTGTAGCAAAGAGGTGTCAAATTGAAACACCATATCAAAACAGACATGTGCACATTCTGTGCAGTCCCATGACACATTTGTGGCAATTACAAATGGAGAACTAACTACATGATTGAATTGAACTAACTGAATGAGATCTTAACTCCCTCGCTGATCAGCTGCATTAACTCCTCTACGGAAAATACTCTATTAGGAGAGCTGTCTTGCTACTTACCATCGAGGAAAGGTGTCTCAAACCAATGCATATAGCATATGATGCATCTATAAATACATAGAGACAAACAGGTTGCCACACCTACAGCGTCCCAAGAGTTGAAACAACACCTTCGACAAAAAGGGAACATTGTGCTGGATAAAGGTAGTATTGGATTGCATTCAACTGCACAGCTGTTAATAATATTACTTTAAACCCCAGCTGCCCTGGCTGAATTTAGCTCTTGCAAACCAAAAGGAAGCACAAACTTTAAAATAATAATGGTCAGTAGAGGTGAGGGCTCGGCAGTGCCGCATGAGACAAGGAAATGCTGATAGAAAACAAAGTCTCACCGAGTCTCACACAGAAGCAAAACAGAGGAGAGATAAGCGTGAAAGCCTGAGCCAAGGCAACCGGCGTCACAGGAGAGATGCTGAAATTCAGCGAGGAGGGAGAAAGTGATCTGGAGTTTGACTAAACTCTAAACAAATCACACCGCCAAACAAAACAGAGGGGAGGGATAACAGTCTCAAAGGAGAGATAGAGAATTAATGGCTATCTTAAAGGTGAAATTGAGATATAAACTCTGAACTGAATTGGAAATGAGAAGAAAAGGGTTGAAAGAGGAGACGAGAAGTCTGAGGGCTTTGAGGGAGGAAGCAGGGAATTTGGTCTCGGAGCACAGATCAGGGGAAATGGAACTGGTGATTTGAAAGGAAGCACACCACAAGGCAGCCAGTGATTTCTTCTATAGATTCTATCATGCTATCAACGTCGCTGAGCTAACCGCATTATCACACCAGCTAGTGAGACTGAGAAAAGAGTCCGCCAAAGGGAGTCTGGCTTATGAATTCAAAAGGAGAGAATGGATGAGTGAGATTTTGCGCTATCATAGAGATTTGTGTTCATATTTTGTTGTTGCTGCTGCTGCTGCTGCTGTATATGTGCTTTTGGCAGGTGGAAGCCCAGCCCAAGCCCAGCTGATTTGAGCTGAGGAAAGAGGAGGGAGATAGATAGAAAAAGAGGAAAACAGAGAGAATGTAAGAATGACAGATGGAACAAAAAGTGAGCTACATAGTTAGATAGATGGTGTATGTATAGATTACAGAAGGGCAGAGCACATTGTGTGGCTGCCAGATTTAATCATCTTTAAAAAAGGTCAGTGGCATGCTAGACAATACCAGCCTCCATTTTAGCATGGCTTGTCTAATTCTGATGTCATCTGTGACAGTGCCAGGTGGGATGCCATCCATGTGGCATCGGCTGGGCACCGCTCACCCTGTCACCCTCCGCTCCCCTGACACCGTCAACTGAGCCTCCTTTCCTGGAGCTTTGCCACAGTGTAACAGTGCAATACTTTGATTTGATCGCAAGAAAATGCCCTTGATCCTCAAATGCAAGATCTGATTCAGAAATTCTGAAACAAAAACTTGCAATACAATAACCAAGGATTTGTATCTTGTATTATTTTTTGTATTATTTTGTATTTTTGCCCACGCATGGGTACAACCTACCTGAAGGACAAAGAACAGGAGAAAGAATGTCCCATCATGTTAATGAGGCAGCATTTGTAAGCGACCTCTAGAACCATCTGTTACAGCGAGATTTCTAGGTTTGCGGAACAATGTCTCCTTTACATGGCCATGCATGCATGGGTGAGCTGAGCTGAGTTGTAAACCACTACAGAACACACAGGGGTGGACTAAATCCAAAAGCCCTATCAACCTTACAAAACAGGCATCATTGGTGGTAATGTTAAAGGTCCCATATTGTAAAAAGTGAGATTCCCATGTTTTTTTAATCCTAAAGCATGTCGAGGTGCTATATAAATACTGTGAAAGTATGAAAATGCTTAATCCACAGAGAAAGGCACAAAGCCCGTATTCAGGAATGGGGCTTTTAAACTATCTACCGGTATCTATCTACCGGTATCTACCGGTATCTATCTACCGGTATCTATCTATCTATCTACCGGTATCTATCTACCGGTATCTATCTATCTATCTATATATATATATATATATATATATATATATATATATATATATATATATATATATATATGTAGAAAGTGCCGATACAGTGCCCTAACAGACATTAGCCGACTGCAGTGACAGTGCAGAGACGCCGGAGGCACAAATGTGGCAGATCCGGAAATGCTGACTAATCAGAACAGACTGGGCTTTTTAGAAAGGGTGCTTTTTAAATAGGGGGTTAAACTAAGCTTTTTAGACAGACGGTGTGAGAAAAATGTGTTTTTCACAAATTAAAGAATGTAAACAAGTTGTAGTAGAAACCAAAAATACAACAATGAACCTTAAAATTAGCACAAAATAAACCCTTATAGTTTTTGTTGAGGATGTGTTAAAAACGATTCAGTAGCATGAAGTACTGTAGAGAGTGCATAATACCACCCAAAGCTTCACATCAATATTTTTTGTTGGAGGACTTATTATAGGAACTGTGTTACAATTTACACTATATATCTGTCATTAGGTCCATCCTCTGTATGTATACAAAAATTGAAATACATTTTTCAGTCTCTCTGTTGCTTTCTCTTGTGCCACTGACCCTTTTTTTAACATTGGCAATCTGTTGGGATAGAAGTCCTCAATAACTTGTGAATGTCTTAGGTAGGGATTAGGTACGTCAGTGGGGGTATTTATACACTTGTACATGTCAGAGCTAAAAGTTTCCTATTACATTCAGAGGTCTTCTAAGTCTGTAGGCAGGATTGAAGGGCTTTGACAATCTTCAAAATTTCGCCTCAGTCACCACAGGACCAACCTTCCTGCTGCGTGGGCACTCAAAGTGCCAAGTTTGACACACAATTTAATGGGAAGAGAAATGATCACAGGGAAAGAGAGAGGAGAAAGTTTGAGGGGGAAATCATGCAGAGTTAAAGAAATAATGAGAATAATGAAAGTAAAAGTCTCAGAAGAGCGACCCACAGTTTGACAACCATAGGAAAGGAGCATGTTGAGACATAAGACAAATGAAAGCAACAAAAGGAGAGGGAAATCAAAGGATTAAAGAAATACAACCCGGCAATTAGGTGTATGGCAACACCATTAATTTGCTGCTGCTAATTATAAAGCATATTTGACTGATATTTCAAACAAGAGAGCACAGAGGATATTTGCTTGCTGCACCAAACTATATGGCAAATCAACTATTTTCCTCCACTGGAAAAATCGAACATGCAGAGATGCTTTGAATGTCTGTCATGTTGCATATGGCTCGTTGTATTGTACAATATGATATTGCTGAGGAAACTAATAAGCGTCCTATTTTAGTCCTGTATGCGCCTGGTAGCCAATACAAGAAATCATACAAGAAAAAAGATGAGTGCATCTGCTGAGGCAGGGATAGATAAGGATGTAAGGAGAGAGAGATAACTGGGGGGCAGGAGGGAAGGCATGCAACGGCACAAGATGGAGAAACAAGGGCTTAGACAGCCATAAGGATGGAGGGGAGGATAAGGGAGGGACGGAATGGGGTTAAGAGTAGTACCCCAGGTGAAGATGTAATTAAGTGTTAAACTACTGTGTCAATACATGTGTCAACTCACATCAGAGGCAGAGGGACGATGGGAAAGAGAAAGGGTCAGCACTCAATACATATGTCAACTTATATTATACTGTAGGGTCAGAGGAAGGAGGAGAGGGAGCCAGTGAGATTCATACTTCCTTTGATTATGTGGCTAAAATCACAAGAGGGAAACGAGGGAGAAAGACAAATACTGGGGGATTGTGGAGAACAAGGAGGTTATTAAAAAAAGGAGCGGGAATAAAGAGAGAAAACTGAATAAGGCGGAGCGGGAAAATCAGGCCAAATGAGGGAGAGTCGAGTGAGAAGGATAGATTAAGGAAAGCGAAAAGACAGAAGGAGGGATGAAACTAAATCCAACGGAGGGGGGGGATTGACAGAAAGACAGATCAAGGAAAACAGAAGAAGAGATCAGACGTCATTGAGGGAGACAGTAAACAGTCCAACGAATCAAAACCAAAAAATGTAAGAAAAGGTAAACGAACAAAAGACATGACATGGGGGAAGGGCAGTATAGATGTCAGCCAGAAGAGGAGATAATTGCTTTGTTGTTCCTCCTCGTCTTTCTATCGGTCTCTCCTGTCTCTCTCTCTTGCTCTCTGTGCCCAGTCTTGTCTGGTGTCAGACCACCAGACTTGGTAACACAGATATAAAGAAGAAATGAAGCAGTGCGAGAAACAAGATAAGGAGAGGAAGAGAGGGGAAAGGGAAAGATGAAGAAAAAGAGACAGGATTCCACCACTCCTTTATCCCCTTGCTTTCACACTTTTCCTTTCCCTGCATCTCTCCCTCGCTCTCGGGTGCTAATAAGTACTCGTTTCTGTGTCACCAGCTTGAACAAAGCACTCCCTTGTCTCTTTTCACTTTCTCCCTGCATCTGTGCGTATGTGCGTGCCTTTGCTTGGTTTAACCATAATTAGAATCACAGAGAGACGCGCAAACACTTGGCATGTTAGGCGACGGAGCGCAACGCCATGTGTCTGCAAATACAGGGATGGTAATGACAACCAACACCCCCTGCCTCTTCAACCATTCAATCCATTTCATTTCAGAGCAAGTAGTCCAAGTTATGAGTGGTGCATTGGATATTTATGAACATACATTAGTCTCAAGAGCACTGAGGATTTAGGTCCATATTATTTCATGTGGCCACGATATGTACTGCACAGCACAGAGCTGTACATTGGCATGCACGTGTGACAATAGGGATGTAAATATGCTATGGGATCGAGTCCAACCTTTGGCCCTTCGCTGCACGCTCTCCCACCTTTCCTGTCTATCCACTGTCACTATCAATAAAGGGAAAAGCCCCCCAAACAATAATCTTAAAAAAAAAATAAAAATGCATAATGCAGTGAGCGGTAGCGAGTGAATCAGCATATCAAAGATGCATGCGTTTGTGAATGTGTCCAGGACTTCCATGTATATTTCAGTATTTGCTTGCCTATTTCTTTCGCAAAAACACCTAGAGAGGTGATTCACTATCTCATTATAGGGAGGGAGAGGTGGTGGAGGGGCGGTGGAGAAGAGTGATGATATAGGGAGAAGGGGAGAGGAAGACAGGGAGGACGAGAAACATAAGATGAAGGCAAATGTAGAGGTGACGGGGATGAAGAAAGAAGAGGAGAGGAGAGACCTTGGATGCCGGTGATAATAGCAGAAAGATTTGCAGCAAGCATAGCTGATTAGCTGCAGAAACACAGCGGAGGAAAAAGACACAGAGTGAGACAAAGGAGAGGAGGTGCAGAGGGAAACGAACACAACTTAAAATGTAAGTCGGAAAGGTGCCAAGAAAGAGTGCACTACTGCAGATTCAGGTATGGGCAAAGCCACGATGGCCGACTACAAAGCAATGAAAAGGGCAGAGGATACGGAGAGATAAGAGCGAGGTACTGATCAGCGAAAAGAAGGAAATCTGTTCATAATAGATTGACGGAAAAGGAATAAGGAGGATATATCGAGGGAGGGTTGAAGAAGAGCTGAAAAGAACGATAGAGTGAAGGACAGAGGATAGAGTGAATAAAAGGGGAATTGAATGGCAGGATTGGGGGAAAAAAAATGACTCAAGGCTTCCGTCAAGGTGGGCGTGTGTGTGTGTGTGTGTGTGTGTGTGTGTGTGTGTGTGTGAGTGAGTGAGTCACGGTCACACAATGGAGAACCAATTGAATCGTTTGATGCTGTGCACCAGTTTATCATAGATAGTATAGCCTGCAGAAGGGATTCAGTTGCTTTATGTTAATCCACATTTATACATTTGGTGCAGTAAATTTCATAATGCAACCGTATATCGGGAAGACGAAAGGGAATCCGCACATATATTGCTTCTTCGAGACTTGGCAAATGCTTTTTTTTTTAACACTGAATCCAATAAAGCTTGCAACAGTTAATATTAATCAAACTGGGACACTGGGAGACATGGGTAAAGAGGGGAAAAGAAAAGCACATGAGGAACCAGTGCACAACAGTGAATCAGAACCCATTTAAATGTAACCTTTGTTACAGCAACCGACCCCTCAGCCGAGTACTCGCCACAGTGATGGTCAAGTCCCTCCGCCTCACAGGCTCTATTAATTATACACAGACACATAAAGGCTCCGGATGAACTGACACCACTGTCATATTTCTCAGGCCCTTTTATAAGCCTATGATATGACCAAGGCCTTTTAAGCAGAAACAGAGGTAGCGTTACAAGTGCTGCTTCTTGCATATTTTATGCGGGAAATCTAATTGAGCACCAACTTACTGTCTGAGTACTACTGGACTTTACACGGGCAAATTAATATCCCCCCGTGTGACTGATTGACCAAGACAGGCTTTTATTTCGTTTGTTTTGTTTTTTTTATTCCTGAGATTTGGTTATCATGCGTTGGCTTGAATTCACTTCTTCAGATGCATTGAAAGTACTTAATTTTGCAACTTTCTTTCCAAATTTCTGTTAATGCTCTGAAGTTTTGAGTAGTCAGTGTCTATCATTTGGCAGAGCTGCCTCGACACCTTGAAGCATAACAGTTCTTTGAGTGAAGACATTAATTGAAGGAGACTTTCAAACCTATCCAAATATTTCAAGAGTAAGAATGGATACCAGCATATTCAGCAGTTTCAGTGTTTCATTTTTGTACTCTTGTTTGGAATCTGCTGTGATCCAACGAGGCAGGGTTTTTTTTTTTTTTTTTATGTCAGTGTTTGCTCTTTGAAAAGAAAGAGATGACTAATATTCTGGGAAATGAATCGAGGGAAGTGGTTTGGTCATGAATACATAGTGTTTAATGTGTGCTTCTGCTAAAAAGGCATTTCTGTGCCAGAGCTTGCTTTTCAAATCACTCCAGGAAATTTGCTAAGGCAGCGTAACCAAGTTTGCAACATGCTGTTCTTTGCAAAAAAATTAATAAAATCCTAAATCATACCTGTGCAATAGTTGATATTCTGGGCATTTGTTCAGAAATATTTTGTTCATTTTGAAGCCTTGAGAAGCCTGTGAAAATCAATTATCAATATTCATACCGTAACCCAAAGCCCCCTGATTTGCACTGAGTGGGCAGCTTCTTTTAGCATTATTTAGGACATCTAATCCCATACTTTCTTTAACACTGCCAGAAATATGTTTGGGCGAATTGTCAGACTGATTTCACTTCTATTAGTAACAGCAGCCAAATTACACCCAATTTAAAACTAAAGAAAAACACAAGTAGGCTAAGTTGTGGCGTGCTCGCTCTGTCTCTTTATTTTGAATGCATTTTAAACAGACTAAGGGCAGGGTCCGTCGGTGGTGGCTCCCCCCGGTGTCTGAGTCACACTAGATGGCATTTATAGGAGAGCTGGAATGTTAAGCAAAACTGGATACAAAAAAGCCCTTTGATGTAGCGATAAAGGGAAGAGGAAAGAGAGGGAATCGGAAAACAACAAAAAAGCAGAGGAAAGAAAAAAAAAAAAAATCACTGGCGAAATAGTCATGGTAGCAACACAAAAATTCGCTAACTTGCCCACACAAGAGGGTTGGACAGCAGAGGGCAAAGTCCTACCCATCAGCGACAGACACTTAGAAAGTGCTACAGTCTCCCACACACACTTTACCCCCGCATGTCACATACACAAACCCACTGACGTGAAAATACTGATTTTTATTCTACTATGTCCTAAATACAAACATGAGAACACAGAAATGAGCACATACAACTTATGTAAAAAGCCAGTGCCCCTCTGTCCTCATCACCACCTC
Source organism: Perca flavescens (assembly GCF_004354835.1). Classification (NCBI taxonomy): domain Eukaryota; kingdom Metazoa; phylum Chordata; class Actinopteri; order Perciformes; family Percidae; genus Perca; species Perca flavescens. The sequence goes on from NC_041349.1 coordinate 23,339,104, forward strand.
TCTTCATTGTTTTTTCCCCCCTCTCTGTCTCTCTATTGTTCACCTCTCCCCCGTTTGTTAGTTCTAACGGCTGCTCGAAACACTTAAAATGAGGACAGATTCAAAACTCTTATTAACCCACGCAACCACTCACTCATTACCACATCTGCAGTCAAAATAAAGCAAAACACACACTCACTTGTGATGACAATACATCGACACATTCATTTCCTATAAACTCTAATCAAAAGCACAAAATGTCCCAGCTCCACTGTAAATCCTAGCCCTGACCGTTAAACCTAAAATGGCCTCTTTTTTTTAATGCGAGGTCCCACAAAATGGCTTGATGTTTGCTTCTCGCAGGGATTTAAGTACGAGCACGCACTCCAAATGAGCAGACAGAGTTCTCTTTTCATTTTCCCTGGGCGCGCTTTCCATCAATAGCCTCATTTTCCCTCTCTCCCCCTCCTGCAGTATCCACTCCTGCACTATTTCCAGCCCTCCTTTCTTCCTCCCTTCCTCTGCTTCTTTTCCAATAGTCAACCCTTTCTCTGTAGTCCCACTGTGGTCCGAATATTGAGGCTGGGCTTCGAGTTACTGCAGATATTTTACATTTCACTACACATCCTGTGCACAACAGGCTTGTTTATTCAACTGACCTCTACTTTTTTTTTTTTCTCCTTTATCCCTCTTTAGAATTCTACCGCCGACCAGTGACCGTTTCCTGCTGAAGAACTTGGTTTCCGGTGTGGACTATAACCTGTGTGTGCTGGCCATTTTCGATGACACTATCACAACATTAGCAGCGACAAAAGTGCTGGGCTGCGCCACGTTCTCCACCAAGGATGTTTACCCAGCATGCCGCTCTCTCCAAGCCCATTTCCTGGGCGGTACACTGACCATATTGGTTGGCGGTGTTGTTGTCGTCACCCTGCTCGTGTTCACGGTGGCGCTCATGGTTCGCCACCGCGTTTGCAATCATGGCGACCACATGATATGTCACAACGGCAACACTGAAGCAGGAGGCGGGGCCTGCAGTCAGGGTGGATGTGGAGGGGGCGGGGACAAAGGGGGAAACAGTGGCGGGTGCTACCAATCAAATGGTTCCGGGGACATGATGATGGTGGTCCTGCCCAATGGTCTGCCGTCAAAAAGAGGAGGGGAGACTGACAAGGTGAAGGAGAATGAGAAGGAAGACTCTGCTTCCTCTCTGCCTCCAAAACTCCCTCCAAAGCCCAGGCCAAAACCTAAAGTCAACCTGGAGCATTTTCTTTCCGCTGGGGGCGTAGTTTCCATGACGACAGGGGCAGTAGGTGAGATGGCATTGGTGGTGAGGCAAAGGAAGCTGGACAAGGCGCCGCCATACACCCCTGAAAGTGACAGAACTCCCCTCTACTACTCCCCTTCCCCTTCATCCACCCTGCCCCGTCAGTCACACTCCAGGGACCGCCCGAAACCCCGTCTGGAGCGAGAACTTACCAATCGGGCCAGTTTCTCTCTGGCTGCCCCCCTGAGAGACTCAGAGCTGTTGGACTGGAGAATCAGTCCCCGAAGCAGGGACAAATGGAACTCCTCACAGGCTTATCAGAGCCCTCTGTCCCCTCTAAGCCCCGTCTGCGGGACCGTTAGCAAACGGCGGCACTCTCTGGATATGGGTTCCTCTGTTGCCCTGGCGACCGATGCTGCCACGACGGTTGCCAAGCGCTATGGTGCTGTCAATTACGCCAAGCGGCTGAGCGTGATCTGGACGAGGCGGAGCCAGTCTCTCCACGGAATGCTAGTGCAGTGCGCCTCGACGACGAGCACAACGTCTTCGACGACCAGCGATGAGGAGAGTGGCGGGGGCTTTGGGGCACGTTGCCAGTTTCAACAGGGATACATCCACGCTTACAACACCACCAACTCCAACTCTAACACTGGGATCAGTACTGGGAAAGCGAGCAGTGTAAAAGACAGGGGGAGGCAAACGGGGAAGGATGGAAAGAGTGCTGAAGAACTGGAGGAAAGTGTAGTGTAGGGGGTTATGGAATGTAAAAAAAAAAAAAAAGTTAAGAGTTAAGTTAAGAGGGATAAAGGGTCTGTGAGGCAGTTTCAATGGAATCTTAAGTTTAGCAGGGCAAAGAGGTGGAAGAGGGAGCAGGACAGGGGAGTTGAAGTGGTTGCAGATGAGGAGGGGAAGGTTGGGAGTTTAGACGAAGGGAGAAGAGTAAAATTGACTCGAGTCTCACTTGTGCAGCTCCTTGATTTTCCCTGGGAGAAGTCAAAAAAAGAAAGGGGGGGGTGGGAAGTGCACCTGGAAGTCAGGTGAAGATTTCTAAGAGGGCTGAAGAGTGATGGGCGGGAAAATGAGTGGGTAGAGAGATGTGGCAGGAAAATGGAGAGAGTGAGAGAAACGGCTGAGTGTTCTAAAATACTCAAGGCTGAGCTCAGGCTGTATTAGTCAAAAATAAAAGATACAAGATAGAACCTGAAAGAAGGAACGCCAAAACAAAACTTGAGAGTGGCAGTTTAAGAAGAGACAACGTCCCGAGTGATGTATAGAGTCACAGACGGAGAGACATAGACAGGGGAACACATCAATAGAGTAACAGAACAAAGGTGATATAGCAGAGACAGAGATGGCGTGAGCTCAGCGTGGATCCCAGTAAAGCCTATACACTAATAGAACCAGACTCCTGCTAACACTTCAACTCTCCAGGGCCTCAGCCCCCACAACTGTTTACACTGGATCAAAAACAACACAACCCGTAATACTGGAGAAACATGCTCCTCTGACAAAAACAACAAAAAAAAAAGATTTGGATGACATAGTCCTGCTTTGTCATCTTGCTTTTTTTTTTTTTTTGGACTCCAACACTGACGGCCATTTTGAAACTCTTTTCCAAAACGCAATGAATGTGACTTTTATGTGTCCTCTGTGGCTGGAAAATGATTTTGGCTTGCAGTGCCTGCGGATTATGGGAGCATAAATACAGAGCCGGGTGCACTGGACATGATCAATCGATACTGGCTGGAAAGAACGAGTGCAGCACAGACATTATTAAAAGAAAGAAATTGGGATTACAACGGAGTCGATATGGATAACAAAATGGAGACAGGGGTGCATGATGGAACATGTGCGCGTGTGCATTTCTGAAAGGCAGGATCGCATTGGATGTTGGATGATAACGGACCAAACAAACGAACAATGCTAAGTGTGCATGCATTGTTGGATCAGGGACAGGGTGTGTGTATGTGTGCCTAAGTGTGTGTTAGTGTGCGCACATGTATATGAATGTGTATGAGTGGCAATCCAGTCGACCAGACTCCATTTGTGTTTAATAAGGTTTAGCGCTTTCTGGACATGCTGTGAACTAAGAGCGAAATGTTTCCAGCAATGTAGCGTGGTCAGAAAGCGGCAAACATTATGGGGGAATTTCAACTTCATTTTTTGTGACTTCAGACTCCTTTGTGCCACATGGATTCACTTTCAATCCATACAGTGAATGTTTTCAGAAAGGAAGCAGATAAAAAAAAAAAAAAAAAAAAAAAACATGACAGAACCACTATGGAAGCCACTAAACTCTTCTTCAAGACTTCTTCAAAATGTATTATGGGATGACTGATCCAATGGCACAGAGCACAGAGACTCTTAACATCTATCAAAGAGAAAAAAATAACTAAAAGAGAAAACTTGAAAGTACATATATATAGTATATATATATATATATATATATAAAATTATGTTACTTGTCGCACCATGTGTTTCTGTTTTTCAAAGTTTTCTGGGGATTGATGTTAGGATCAAATACAAAATGTGTGATTATTTTTTGTTCTAGGCAAAAAAAAAAATCCTCATGATTAGAATTTAAAAAATGTCGATTATAGCTAGGCAGAAAAAGATCAAAACAGACATTGAAGAAGCACACACAGCACAAAAGACAGACACACACACACACAATAAAACAAACACAAACCGATGCCTATGAAACAGAGCCAACTACATTAATAATAATGACTTTTAACCATTACTGTTGTTTCCTTTCGTTTTTTTTTTTTTCATTTTGCCAAAGTCAATATTGTTCTCTGGACTTGATACAAATAATAAAAATGACATGTATGGAACCGAGACGGACTCATTAACACAAGGGAGTAAGGAGTGTGTCATGTTTGGATGTATGTGTATTCACATATGTACTTTACATGCGTATGTGTGAAAAGAATTTACAGTACGACATTATTTGTCTGTGTCATTTTATCACCAAGTGCCTAAACCCGATTTTAAGTTCTATTTAATTCAGCAATATATTAGTAACATGGATAAAGAAGAACAGAACATGCTAGCTCTTTGGTTTACTCTGAATTTGGAGAGAAATGGGAAGATGACTCAGTCTGGAAAGGTTTACAGCTCAAGGCAAACTTGTGAGTCAAAGCAGCTTTAGCGCATGCATGTCTGTGTGGCAGAAAGGAAGTTGTTTACTTGTCTATCAGTGGAGTTGATTAGATGGTAAGGGTGAAGAAAATTTTCTTGAGGTAATTAAAAACAGCACATGAGACAAAAGAGATGGGATGAGAAAAAAAGTGCAAAAAAGAGAGGCAAACAAAGAGGTAGATCAATAGTTCCAGGAACAGATGAATCTTTAAAAAGACAATAACATACGAGTAAACAACAAGACTAAAAACCGATTTGATATGACACAGAATAGGGAGATTGAGAGATGGAAAAATAACTAAAAAGCTATCAGAATTCTGATGCTTTGATATTACCGACTATATCTGCTGGTTTCTAATGTAAAACATTACAAGATCTTTACACTGCTCCCTGCAGCTGAGTCAAACACTAATTTAGCAGCAAAGCAAAGGCGTGAGCTGGTAGCGATCCGAAACTGAACACAGCTAATTAAACTTCTAAAATATAGACAAGCAGTACATTTGAAAAAATTAACTAGCAAATGAAAACCAGGTCACGGTAGCAACAGGTGAAACATGGTAGCCCAGACCTCCTGTTCTCCAGCCACGTCATCTAGGTCTTACTGGGAGGTCCTGGGGATTTCCCAGGCTACATGGGGAATGGAGTCCCACCATCATGTCCAGGGTTTGTCTCTGGTTCTCATCCCAGTGCATGTACCAAGAACACCTCCGTAGGGAGGCGACTGGGAGGCAGGAACAAACAGAACAGGGAGCTGAAAGGGGCTGAATGGAATGAACAGAGCTGGTTTTCATTCTCATTGGAATCAGCAGTATTAGAGAGAGTCATTCAATTTAAGTATCAAAATAAAGCCTCACATCTGTGTGTGTGTGTGTGTGTGTGTGTGTGTGTGTGCGCGTGTGTGTGAGAGAGAGAATCAGAAAGCAGTGGAAAGGTTTCTATCAACTTCCCTCAATCTCATTATGTTTTCATCTACCTCTCCTCTTGCATGTTTTCACTTTCTATTAAGCCCTTTGCAGACGCTGCTAAATGCCTAAATGGAGTGTGAAAGATGTGGAGAGGGAGAAAGAGGGAGCGAGAGAGAGAAAAAGAGAGAGGGAAATGTGAGAATGCTGACACTTGGGAGATGAACAAATAGATGATGATGAGCAAGGGAGAGAAGTGAAGGGGGAGGTCATTGTGTTTGCAGTGTGTGTGTGTGTGTGTGTGTGTGTGTGTGTCATCTAACATTAGGTTAGATGACAATTTGATTTGAATCTCATAAGTGGCCATATTAAAAGCAGGACTGAGTCTGTGCTACAGCCCCCTTTGAAAAAGAAAGACTGTGTGTGTGCGTGTGTGTGTCTGTGTGTGTGCGTGCACTTATGTGTGAAGGGGAAGAACACAGCGCAGAACACCACAGTAACACGCACACACAAACACCTTTTAGCGTACTCGTACATAAATGTGCATATATACACTCTGCAAGATAACCTTGTGGCAGTTCGTGTTTCTGCATGCTCGTGTGTGTGTGTGTGTGTGTGCACGTGTGCATCTTGAAAGGCCATGGCTGCCCGTAGCCAAACTTCCTCTGACATTTGCAGTTATGATCAAGGTATGATGCATTTCCCTGCAGTGTGCTGAGTAACTGCTGACTCAGGGTGCATCAACACTCAGCACCTCTTGCACTAGAAACCAGTTGGACCAGTGCTGCAACATCAAAATCACATCTGCAGTCAAAGGTACCAAGATCATCACATCAAACCATGTTCCAAACTAATGACATCTCCATGGCAACTACTGCAGATGTGTCACAAATACAGTCAGAATCATTAGTTGAACTCTTTTGATAAAGTCCTTTCACTCGACAAACAAAATTCAAAAACAGCCAAATAGAGTTCTAAGAGATAATCACAGAGTCCCTTTAAAACGTGACTTGGCATTCTATAACTTGTCCGAGGCTCAAACTGATTTAATAAGGGCAGACACTGTAACTTACCATTCTACTGAGAAGAGAGACTAATAATTGTAAAAGAAAAATTCAGACACTAAAAACAGATTTGTATAAATCAATGGGCACATATGGTATAATAAACAAGATGCTTATTTAAATTCTTCTATTTAATGCTCTGACATACCACAACAACAAATCCCAGAAAAACAAGATGATCATATATCACATACCCATTTTATTATGAAATTGGATTCATAATAAAACGTTTTTTTTTTTTTTTAAATGCATCAAATCAGTCTTTGTCATCAAAATGGAGCCCTTGATTTAGGCCTCAACACACTTTCCTCAAATAAAAATGTACAGGCAATATACACATGTGAAGCAAAGTGGTGGCCATCTAGAAAAGTAATTTGTTTCCATCCCTCTCTCGTTTCTTTCTTCCAAAACATTTAGAATGATTCCAACCCCTTCAAAAATGAAGCGGCAGTAGGAGTCACACCTAATTAGTGGCTTAAATTGAAATTGTCAGCAAGATTTAGTGGATATAAAGTAGTGTGACTGAGTGAGACGGTTATTGTTCAATACACATCTAAAGAAGTTTTTTGAGAGGCTGGAAAAAAAAAAAAAACCTTCACTTAACTTTTGAGTTTGACGCAATTTCACATCTGACCTTCTGTTCTACAACAGACTCCTGATAGTACATGACGGCTCTTTTTTTACCATATGTGCATGTCATCTGGCTACCAGTACACTTCAGCTGTGCCATTTAACTTTGTCACTTTACATTTACTGTAAAAGCTTTTCTGCCATGCTCCTGATATTCCAGACATTTTCTGAGATTTTTGCCTGTGTGGTATGAAATATAATTTTACCATTTTTAACTACACAGTTCTTTGGAGTTGACAGCTCTGATTTCCTACGTCCCTGTATGAGCTAATGAACCATCATGCACCTCTATTGTTGGACATTCAGAATAATTAAAGTAACAGTGCCATTTTGACATGATACTTCAAGTTAAATACCAATCATGAACATATAAGAATTCTCGACCAGCCGGACACTAATCACCGTTTCTGTCGCTTTCTTCTGTTTGCAGAGAGGGTTAACCAGGCTCAGGGAAAATGAGGTTTGAATGAGGACTATAGAACGCTCATATTGAGCATGCGTCACAATATCAGTCTAGAGTTGCATCTCATAACCCTTAAATTGCCTCCCTCCCACGAGGAGGCAAGGGAGAGATGGAAGGAAATTATGGGAGGAGAGAGGCAACGAGCAAATGTGTTTTAGAGGGATGAGACATCCTTTCCTCTGAAGCGTCACATGAATTTGTCAGATGTATGGGCGGAGTTAGCAACTCTTTCAGCTGCACGGCTTCCGGGAAGGCTGCTCGCGTGTATGCTCGGCTATAGCTCCTTGATGATCTTTGAGATGGCCTTCACCGAGGAGGAACAGAACAACTTCCGCTTCAGCCGAGGACCGAGGAGTCGACTAGCTATCAAATAAGGGTTATGAGATGCAGCCCCTGTGAGATATTACCTTACTATCAGCTTTGATGCACTAACTCAAAGCATTCAGAAGTATTTGCCTGCAGTTCAGTGCGGTTCAGACCAGGGGAAGTAAAGACATACAAAGCTGGTTCTCGCCCCCGACGACACTTCCATCATGTGCTATCTCGCCCCCGACGACACTTCCATCATGTGCTGTGAGTAATTCAGCAGAGAGAGTAAGAGAGCCGGGAAAGATGAGAAGATAGAAGTAGAGATATAGCAGAAGAGAGGTAGATAAAAAAATTGATTGGCAAAGAGAAGGAGAGAGATGGGAGTAGCTGCAAAGGGAGAGATCGATGGAGGAAGTGAGGAGGAGGAGAACTTGAGTACTACAGCAGCAGAAGAGAGGTCAATTATCATGTGCCTTATCTAAATACATGATACAGAGAACCAGCGCCTTATCTTGGACTACTTTTTTTAGGGATCCCAGAAGTGCTGACAGACACAGGTAGCAAGCGTTCAATTTTTTGATTACCCTCAAGTTATGCCGACCTTACACCAAACCACTTTTCAAGCGATTCCACTGTCGCAGACTATTTTCCAATATATAATATGTGTTGTTTATGGTTGCTATGCCGCTGCACTAAACTAAGCGCTAAATTTACAGATTTTCAAGCCTTCTAAAGCGAATCATCCAACGGGAGTTTTACTGACTGGAGACATTCATCTGCATGTGCGGCAGAACAGAAAATCGGCACACTTTTACCAGCTAACGCTAGCGGCAACTAGCTAGCTTGGTTAAAACGAATCTAGTTGTAGTCTTGCAATTTGTGACCCTGCAAGATCCCCTGTCTTTATTATTACATATTATGACAGTCTTTAACATTAGATGTGAAATGATTGTCTTTAGATGTGAGATGGTGTCAGTTTTCAGTCTTTTCTAAGTTTGTTCAGTTGTTTCTTCTAGTGTATGGTAGGCATAAGGGTTAATTGGAAATGTGCTGATAAACACCAGCACTAGTGTGATCCCACAGACACCAACACTCTCAGCTATAGTGTGTTTAATCACGCTAGGGTAGCAGAGTTAATTTGATAATGACATGCTACACAGAGCACCTTTAAAAAGGATCAGATGTGAGAGGAAATAGAGACGACAGAAGAAGGAAAACAAAGGAGGAGTTACAATGCTCAAACTAGACTCTGAGCTTCACCTTAATGCATCATTTCCTCTCGCCTTCTATCTAATTTGCTCTCTCCTTCACCTCCACCAACTCCTTATTTATTCCATTGTTAACTACATCCGCTCCTAATCTCCACGTCTCCCTGACCTCCCGGCAGCCTTGCGTCTCTCATTGTTTTGCCAGTTCGCTCAAACAGTCTTTTTTCAATTGTATTCTGCTCTCCTGACTGTAGGAAAATAGTTTTCATCTCTGTCATCCTCCCTTGAAGAATATTAACTTTATTCTCCTTCTCCTTTATTTTTTCCCTATCTTCCTCTATAATTTTAATGCCTCTTAGTGTCAATCCCACTTAGTGTGTACATTCACTTAATTAAAAAGCTTCAAAGTGTATGAAAAAAGCAACCTATTCAAATTCATGCTGAGAAACAACAAAACCATTACCATTCAGCAGCTCTCTCCTTCACCTCTGTCCTCGCTCTTGACACGTGTTCTATTCTCCCGCTTCAGCCCACTCCCTATTCAGTCGCTAAGTAAGAAAACATTTTTATTAAGAGACAATGATGATGTCCCTTCCCTTTCAGTGGCTACCCTCCCTCCTAGCTCTCTTTCTGTCCCGGTTTAAATGTAAGTTTTATTCTGCAGTCTATTTAAAAGGCATGAGAAAAAAATGGAAAGGTTATTCAAGTTAGCTTGCCAGCAAGAAGAAAGGGAACAGAACATGTGGTTTTTTGCTGGCTGCCTTTATAGAACGCGCCCTACACCATTATGAGTGCACGTTGTTGTTTTTTTTATCCCATTAAGCCCTGCAGCAGTATTAGGGTCACCTTACCCTTCTAACCTAGCTATTGAGCTACACAAGGAATGGGACCACTGACTATGACAGTGTCGTTCAATGTTTTACCAGTTGAGCGACATGAGTCCTTTCACACAGCAGAAAGGACAGGCTCAGTGGGAGCTGTGGAGTCTACGAATCGGATTTGCTTGAGGGCAGGAGGTGGTTACAAAAACAATTCCCATTAGTAAAATACAAACAAAACAATGTTTTATGAATCAATGCAGAGTTTTCTATTTTTTTTGTATAATTTTAATGACCAAATTTCAATAGCTGAAATTATGCTTATTTTCAGGTTCCTAATTGTATTTAGAGGTTGTACCAGAATAGGTTTACATTGTTTAATTTTCAAAACACACCATATTTTTTTTGTCATACTGCACATTGCTGCGACTCCTCTTTTCACCCTGTGTGTTGAGCTCTCTGTTTTAGCTACAGAGTGAGGGATCTCACTTATATTCCATCTTTGTTGGGAGTCGCACATGTGCGGTGCTTAGGTAAGGACTACTAGCCAGTCAGAAGCAGAGTAGGGCGGGCCCTGAAAAGCAAGCTAGTGTGATCCAAGCGAAGCCCGCTTCAGCTGGTAACGATGGCTTCGGCTCAGCTGTAAAAAATGTTTGAACCCGAGCCTGATCCCGAAACCCTGGCAGAACAACCCGAACCAGCTTCGCAACCTAGACTGGAGCAAGACGTGTCAGAGTGGTAAGTTGTTTAAATGTTAACAAATTAGTCTTTCATACGTAACGTTTTAATTCTGCACTGTCTCCTGGACATGGCGATACAGCTATCTGAACCTCAGCTCTAACTAGCTTGGTTTGAGGGCGTGCCACACTAGCAGCTAGGCGAGCATTATAACGTGTGCTACAAAGTGACTCAAAATGACTCACGTTTGTCTCTGAAGTAAAGGCTGGACTACAACAGAGCTGTTTGGAGCAGTTTGTGAACAGTGTTTTCTGTTGGAGATGGTAACTCCCTTTGGGGTGGACTTTTTCACTTTGTAAACTTATTCCATGCACAAAAAAAAGGATATATAAACACAATAAAAGGAAAGGGAAAAAGCCAAAAAGCATAATATGAGCTCTTTAAAAAGAACACGCCGACTTATTGGGAATTTAACTTATTCACCACAAGCCCCAGAGTAAGAAAAGTCGATACATACCCTTCTCATCTCCGTGCGTGCTGTAACGCTGTCTGACGGTTCCAGCATTAGCTTAGCCCAGCACAGATCCTGCAGGTAACTGGTTCCAACTAGCCTACTGCTCCGAATTGTGACAAAAGTGACAAAATAATGCCAACATGTTCCTATTTACATGTTGTGATTTGTAGAGTCACAGCGTGTACAAAAAAAAACGTAACATGAGACACAGCCATCTTCTAACAGTAAACAAACCGGGAACTATATTCTCAGACAGGCTTGCTGCGAGCTTGCTCAGGCTTGCTTCCGCCTGAGAATATAGTTCCCGGTTTGTTTACAATTAGAAGACGGCTGTGTCTCATGTTACGTTGTTTTTTGTACACGCTGTGACTCTATAAATCACAACATGTAAATAGGAACATGTTGGCGTTATTTTGTCACTTATTCGGAGCAGTAGGATTGCTGGAACCATTCACCTGCATGTTCTGTGCTGGCCTGATGCCGCTGGAGCCGTCAGACAGCATTACAGCACGCACGGAGATGAGAAGGGTATGTATCGACTTGTCTAACTCTGGGGGTTATGGTGAATAAGCTAAATTCCCAATAAGTCGGCGTGTTCCTTTAAGTGAGAATAGGAACGGTTGAATGCTGTAGGTTTATATTTTCTCTTCAGATCTATTTCTTACATAAAGTGTACAGCAAGTCATATTTTTGAGCTGGATCATTTTTTCACTACAGAGGCACCTGCGTGTCCTCCTGTGATACGCTGGCCTCTCTTGGCCGATCTCTACTAGTCTCAACCCCTCTCCATCTTTGCGTTTATCCAATTTCTGTCCCTTTCCCCCTTTTGCTCCTTCAGTACTCGCTCGTGATGGTCCTGTGATTGTTTGCAGTTGTTTCCTCTCAATCTCTTTCCCCTCTGCCAACTCCCCTCGTTTAACTTGTGTCTTGTGTTGCAGCTGGGGAAGCACATCACTTCACTGACAGGTTCTCTTAGAAAACTTGAGAACGAGTTTTACTCTCCGCTATGTCTTTTCTGTTCACCCCTCCACCTCTCCATCACCCACGTTTCTTTACTTCACCTTATTTCCGAATGCTCCATTTTGTTTCCCTTTCACCTATTTGAATCCCGACATCTCTTCTTTTCTCATACGTTTGTCCCAGATGTGATTGTGCCTTTTCTCTCCTTTTTTCTGACTTCAGCGCAGGGCTTTTCCCGCTCATCAGTCCCCTCTCTCAACATCCCCACCCACTGCCCATCTCTTCTCCAACTTTTTCCCCCCAGGTATGGGAGCTTCCTGCCCTCTTTTCATCATTTTTCGCTCATCATTCTCTCTTTTCTGTCCTCCATGTGGCGGAGCTTTACCACCTACTCCTCCGACTCATCCTCCCCGCGGGCTCCCTTCACTCCTGATCTGAGGGAAGTAGTGAAATGTTGTACCTGCATTCATCTCGTGAGGTTCTGCGGTTTATTTTCTGAAAGGGGGGGGGGGTTGGGGCGGTGGGAGATCTTGCTTTGTGTGTGTGAGAGACAACGGAGATACAGCCTTTACAGCTTTTCTCGAGAGCAGAACAGAGGAAAACAAGAATAGGCAGCGAGAAAGTAGAGCCACAGAGGGGACAAAGTAAAAGAGAATTAGAAAAAGATGTCGATGAAAGACCGAAAGTTGAAAAGAATTAAGGAAAAAAGACGTCAAATACTGGCTAATTTGGGAAACCGTAATGAAATGATGGCATTTTTTAAGACCCTCAGCATTTTTTTTTTTTTTTTTTTTTGTGTTTAGCTCTGTCTTGCCAAATGACTGCTACAAACATACATGCTCACTGAGCCCTGCCAATATACAAAAATATATACAAGCAGCTTACATTTCTCTTTTGTGGCGGCTCAATTAGGGAGGCTAAACCTCACAAATCCACTCCCATCTGTGAACCAACACTAAAAACCTAAGAGTTATTATGTAAATCGCCCAAATACCTATGCCCAATTAGTTATACTAACAGCCACACCAATGTTTAAACAGATGGCTCAACGCTACAATACTTCCCTTCTTTCCTTGTGGAGGGAACAGATGATTGTCCTACTCGAACAATCACTCTGCAAAATATAGCAAAAAATATATATGATCCAGCTGTTGGAGTTCCAACTTTGCACCTGGGCCTACTGCTTACGATTCAATTGGGACCCAAACTAAGATAAAAAACCTCACCCAGTCACCAAGGTTCCTTAGTACAGATACTGCAAGGAGTGAATTTGCTTTTGAGCAATCAGCACTAAGAAACACAGCTTTACAACCATTGGGAATCTCAGCTGAGCTATAAGTGGGACTAACTGCTGAGAGAGGGTCCTTTAGCTTTTCAGGTGACAGCACCAGCCAGTATGCAGCCATGCCTAAAGGCAAAATACTGTGGGATGTTATCACTATTAAATATTCAGTGTTTGGCTGCAGGTTGATATTTCGGACCTCGGTGCGTTGTTTTTCCTTGGTATACCTTAGAGTCTGTAGAGACAGTAAGAAAGACATACAGGAGCTGGAAAGAGATTGAGACAATATGTCTGTACAGGTTTTCGGTTTATGGAAGGAAAACACTGCGTTTATTAGCCGAATGGGTGCATGTTTATTATCATCATGAGTGCGATTGTATGAAAAGATTACAACAGAAAACGTTGCATTGATTTTTTGCCTGAGCAAGACCTGTTGAAACATTGTGTATTAATGAATAAATGAATCATTTCTTCAACGAAGCTCTGATTTCAGCGGGCGGTACTGTTTAGTTGTTTATAGGATTCTTTTGTGGTTATCCAGCACTTATCACAATGAGGTTTTGTGCTCATGTGCATGACTTGTCTAGGCAAATAAATGAAAAGATCCCATAAGGTTATGTTGTTCTTTGCTGTAAACCAGTGAGGCAGTGGAAAATGTTTGTTTAGGCAGCTGGCAACAATTAGATCTGAAATAAAAACCCATCTTCCATTTGAATCTGTAATAGGAAGGTGTAATGGATTCATTTATTTATGTAGGACTTCTGTATTGCACTCTGGAAAACAAACTATACAAGCAGAGATTCTACAGTAAAGCTCCTTCGCAGATGTTTGGGGGAAAACTGGTTATAAAAAGCAAATGGAATTTTGTTACTCCCCTAAATAGATTTTACAGTCATATAAGGCTGACACAATAGGCTGTCAATTACGTCTCTCGAGGTGAGGGCTGTATATACAATATCTGCAGCTATGTGGGTTGCATATTGTCATCGGTTGCATCTTAAGCCACAGCTTAGCTTATGGTTGTTTAACATCAAGTGCTGTCAAACACTCGCAGCTTTGAGACTCTAAGAGGAACAGCAGAGCTGTAACAACGTCCCACTGCTTGCCAGCACCAGCAACAAAGATGCTGAAGAAAATGTATTTCTTCACTGAAATACTGCATACAGAGATGTCAGACCTTGGCACATCATAGCACTGCTCGTAGCGCTCTTTTCAACAATCTACAACAACACTTGCTACGATACAAACCATTTGCTACGTGAGGAAAAATTCTACTCAACTTGGAGCTGGAAGAGTTTAATCAAATAAATGATGAGGTCTCCTGCTAGCATTGCACACACAAAAAAAGCCAAATATTGGCTTAAAGCTTCTGCAACTAAAAACGTTAAAATCTCTGTAAAAATGACAAAGGTTATGATAATAACGCCACTGAGAGAAAAACAAAAAAGGTTTGATGTTGCACTTCCTCTCCCTGAAAAAGTGCAACACAGCATTCCATCACTAAACGTATCCACTTGCTCCTGTGAAAGACCTTCCCGTTTAAAAAAAAGATTGCATTTTGGGAAGTCGTTGATCACTATTTGAGTGCACTCCAATTTTCAGATCAGCGGTTTCATTTGAGAGAAAATGGCACCAGCCTCCGACGACAATTCGTCAACATTGACTCAGCGCAAGTCATCGAGCAAAGAAATAATGAATCATGAAGTCATTTTGTGCAGTCTTAGTTGCTATGTACAGACCGGCTTGCATGTGATAACAGCCCAGAGTTCAGGTCAGTCACCTGCATGGACAATAACTGATTAGTCTCTGAAATCTATGCAGGGTTCAATAACAGGTGGAACTTAAACAGTGTCCTTGTGTGTGCCATTGCTTGTACAAGATATGAATAATGAAATATGTCATCAGTAACTGAAAACACAGCAGGCTTCAATCTATGAAATGGATAACAGCGCCGACTACACAATGCGTCACCTCCGCTGAAAGATGCTCACACTTTTGAGGAAAGACTTTTCTTGTTAGTGGGTTTATTTTTAACTTTAGCACAAGAACAGTTGGTGGATATTTACCCAAAACATCTCAAAGACTCATAGATTTCAAATGGGGGTCTCGAGAGGGAATCAAACCATCAAATATAGCAGTGTTTGTGCTACCCAAGGAACAACAAATAAAAACCAAGTGGCGGGATTAAGAATAAAAAGAATCCCACCTCGATTGCTCGCCATTGTCATAAAAAGGCAGCAACACTGCCTTGCCACCTACACACACTCCAGTTGCATTTGTGAGTAAAGCGTGAGCCTTTTTGCTGAAAGTAAAAAAGCAAGATTCAACCCTAGCACGTCACTCGCCTGCTAGTAATCCCATAATTGATAGTGCAATGCACAAACGTCACACAGTGAACGGTGACTCCTTAAAATCTGCAGGGTGTTTCACTCTACAGAAGGAGAGCACGCACACACACACACACACTTCACCTTTGCAACCCTGAGAGCGCTGCTGTACGCCCACAAAGCCGCTGACACTGTCCCTTCGGTGTGCTTGAGGTTTTTACTGCTGAATTTGAACGCTGGCATTATTGAGTTTGATTTAATTGAACCACACAGATGGGCGGCCCACAGGCTCAGAGGTGGATGTGCTGCAGCAGTGTACACTCATTCAGAGAATGTATATGCACACATACATTAGATGCATAGCCAAACTAAATGTAAGAGGTGCAACATGCAAACGGGTCACATCAACCACACACAAGGAAGTGAAAGGTCACACTCTCACACACACACACACACACACACACACACACACACACACACACACACACACACACACACACACACACACACACACACACACACACACACACACACACACACACACAGGTCTATAGGCACTGCAAACACAAGCAAAACCTTAGTGGAACATTTCTAATGTCTACATTTAATTACAAGAATAAAGGAGCAATCTGGGAATAGAATAATGCTGAGATTAAGAAGACATAAAAAGAACACAACTAAAATAAATCATACCTTGAGAACGTTGCTGGAAGAAAAGAAAAAAAGAATGACAGGACAATAATATGGGCATAGGAAAAGAAAAGTAAAGAATAACAACTTGGTGACAGTTTAATTGCAGAGCCGTTTATCTGCATGCACACAGTCGCCATTATGGTAGTTCAAGTGTATTTTAAATGGAATAAAAACCCCAACAGTATGGGCAACTCAGCGCTGCACACCACCCAAATATCACCGCTTGACCAATTTCATTACACAGTCCACCACTATGTTGGGATGCTCATTGTAGTCTTAAAAGTCCTGACTGAACATAATTTTCCCCCTTAAAGAGCCCCAAAGGAACGGACCAAAAGAGAACATTTGTACAGAGGACCTTTAACCGTGTCTCCTCAAAAACTTGACAGACCACACTGCTGCTGCTTTGGCTGTGTGGTCTGTTCTGTCTCCAAATCATTCTGCCTGGCACTTCCCAACTTTAAGACAAATTACAATACGTCAGTCCAGGCATACAATTACTGCCATGTGCCAACTTTAAAATGTATGCCAAACAATGGCTCCCAGTTGAATCTCTCATTCAATCATGGGCAATCAATACTGTAATCAATATTTTTATATACGAGTTAATATCATCTTGGATTTGGTTACTGTTATACTGAGATGCATCTTAAATGAAAGTAGCTTCCAGGAACTAGAGAGAGAAGATTAATCTAGACAACATATATAGAAACATTAGGACTAAATAATGTACAAGAATGTGGCTTTAAAATACTTAGAACCATTCTGTGACTGTGGATAAAAACTGCGCTTCTATAGTAAGTCTCATTTATGGCAGTGATCCCTTTTAAAACCACTTGTATCTGAGAGCAAAATGCCACAAAAACTGGACTTCACAAAAAAGGATCACAAAAAAAGTCATGAAGAAAGCTAAAAATATGGTTTACCTTTTATCCAAGGGGGTAAGCGAGCGTCTGGTAAGCATAGCTCCTATTGCTCCATTTTGATACTAACAAGCACTCACCCGCTGTTAGCATTCCATTGACTGCCATTCATTTTGACAGCGAATAACTTTACATCTGAAGCGTTTAAAGAAACACGACAATGTATAAAAGGCTCCAGACGTTTTTGTAAAAACAGGCTAACGATTGTGTCATAACCACGCGACTTACTGTCGCATAGTAGAGGAATTACCGTATAGTACAGGAGAAGGTCACAGACAGTTAGCTGTTTAAATTGAATTACTAATGTTAACTAGCATTTTAGTTAGCAATAATTAGCCTGTGCCTCCTTATGTTATCTCCTTACATATACCTACGCTCTCCGTCTCTGTAAGATTGGGAATGATTGACATTTCTCTTGGCACAGCTACCAAAAGACTTCCAACTTTCAGACAGGTTGCTCACGTCACATTTACGTTGTCTCTCTCAGTTGGAGGCTGCGCAGTAACGCTCAGCTATCACCGGAAAAATGCTTCTAATATCCTTCACTGGTCTCCGTCCAGAGACACGGGATCTGTTGGTCCAGTTTATATACTGTCTATGCTTTTATCCTACATCTGGAAATCTTCATAGTTAAAGCCCAAATGTCAGACTGGATTTGAATGGTACAAGTGAAAGTCATCAGACTATTGATAAATGTTTATAAACATTATGGAGGCATGGTTTCATGTGTGTAATGTAGAGCAATTTATGCCAGAAATGTGAATTTGTTTGACTCAAAAAATACAATAAAATAAGTCTAGCAAGTAACTTTATTTTGTTATTCTGTACCACTCCTACATGAAAAGTGTTTCATGCTGCTTCAGACGAGAAATGTAGAAGAGAGAAATGCAGAAACTGAGATAGCAGAGAAGATTGGATTAAAGTAAAATAAGAAGAAGGAAAAGAGGAGAAGAGAGGGAATGAGGAGAGAAGAAAGGAACAGCAGGTGAGGGAAAAAAAAAAAAAAAAAAAAAAGTACAGCTTGTAGTTAACACTCCCGTTCCATCCTCGCCGGCCCCTCCATCTCCCTTATTGCTCTCCCGAGTTGAAAGCATTTTGTTTTCAGCAGCGCTGGGCATTAAGCTCAAATTCATCGTCTACTTAAAATGAGACAAATCCCCTTATTCTCTCTCACAAGAACACACACTCTTGCACATGCACACAAAGACTTGGAAACACACCTTATTACTTAAATCTGCGAGAATAACCAGCCCTCGCTTTTCTATCGATCTCAACACTACTTATGCATCCTCTCTTTCCCTCCTGCTGTCTTACACTCGGCGCCTCCCTCGATCCGCTTTCTCCAAGAGCAGGAGGCACATTGCAGCATGAAACGCAAACTGCCAATCCTATCTCATCACAGAGAAACAGATAAGAAAATGGCACTTTGCCTTTAGAGAGGCATATCCTAAATCCATCTTGAGTTCTTATCAGAACTTACCACCCGGGCTTAGCTTATTTATTTATTTAGTGGGCTGTCATCAAGCGTCTGAACACAACAAACAGTTATTCTACTTTTTTTCTTCTTTATTTTTCTGAGATCGGGAGCCTGCATCTGATTTGGTTTTAATTGACAATTAATGAATCCAGACATTAGCTGCTTCAAACACCTGGCAAAGGGCAAGCCTTAATTAAACTCATTAGAATTAGAAAAGAGACTTTTGTTCCCAATCAGCCATTAAAGCGGCTAAAACAGAAGGCACTCTACCAAAGTAATTTCTCTCCTCTTCAACCCTCTTCTTCTTGTAGCACTTTTAAATATGTTGCCAACCCTCTTAATAGCACTCTCTCTCTCTTGTGATGTCATTTTTCTCCCCTAATTCTCCATTCACTTCTCCAACCCTTCACTCGTTTCCATTTTGCCCTCTCTAGCCAGCTTTCTACAGCACAAGTAAACATGTTCAAACCTGAAACATCATCTAGCAACTCTGTGGACATCGTCTTTGTTTCTCATGCTGGACTTTTCATGTCCAAAACAGTATTCTGCAACTCAGTGTGAGACTGCAGTTTACACATTGTGTTTGTCTACTTCATCTTGAACACCAGAATAGCATGCATCTCATTGTTCCTGTCAGTTTATCGGAGTGGAAATACCTTGTTTGATTTGTTGAAATATCAAAGAGCCCATTGCAAACCCAATCAACAGATGAGAATTTCTCTGAAGAGTCTGGCAAAGAAATCTTTGTTTATTCAGGCAGAACAGTTGATTTATGATGAATATATCAGGCTTTTGCTGCTTATACACAGTCCATTTAGATACTTAAAGTCCAGTCTATTTCCAAAAGACTGATTTAATTGGATCATATTAATCCATTTAAGTTATTTTTTTCCAGTCTGCTGATAGGAGAGCACAGTACTTATCCAATTATCTCTGTAAGGATGATTTAAGTCCTTTGACAGACAGTTTAGTGACAGCTTCTGTAAAAAAAGAGAGAGATGGTAAATAATCCCATGCCCAACCCTGTGCTGCAGTGTCACATATCCTTTCACATAGCGTATTCCTTCCGAGGCTCCAGGAAGCAGCTAACTTTTCACCAAATAAGTTCTTTGATCAAGGGGCTGCTGTGTGAAAAGCACACTGATACTCATTTCCTCCACTCAAAACAGCACACTTCCACAGCAAGCAAAATAAAAACACAGCAGATATATTGTATACTGTCAAATTTGTTACAGATTTTTGCTAAAAAGGGAATGTTTTTGGTGATCACACCTCAGTCCAAATTCTCCATAGAAATGTTGGAATTAAAGCGTCAACTCTAATGGCAGAATTGCAGAATTTTTTTTTAGACCATCATGACATTTGCTGACATTTGTTCATACTTGTTTGAGGGAAAAAGCCTTTTGAAAACCTACTCTGTAGTGCCATAAGTCAAACATACATATTCATATATACATATTCAGTAAGCTCAATGAATAATGCAGCCTCAAGCAGGCAGGGCTTTAGACTTTTTAAGTCTTGCTTTTTTCTTTCCCCTCTCTCCCTCCACATCGATCTAGCTGTCTAGACTTTGTGATGAAATGCCACTCTGAAAGGCTTTGTCCAAGACAGCTGTAAACATGTCACCTCTGCCAGGCTTCTGGCTCTGTAGGGCCTCAACAACGCCTTTGTAAATGTCTAAACTGGAGGGCTGTTATGGACGAGGCTTGTTTTACAGCCAACAAGAACATTACACCCTATTTTGGCTCAAGAATTACAATCAAGTGTACTTCGACTTGACTTTTCTCTTCCGTCTACCTGTTAATGTAAAATTGTAGAGTAAGGCTGGATCGTCCTATAATTCTACCAAAGGGGGTGCACGCATGCTTATGTATGTACTGTACGCATTCTCACTGTAATTATACTGTGGTGCTGAGCTCGGCACTTAGCACTGTCAGGAGTTGAAGGAAGAACCGAAAGAGCAAGTAGAAGAGAGAAGGCTGTGTTTGGAGTCCGATTTTAAAGAATGTATTGATGAACTGTGCGGTACAGTTTTCATCATTTAGCTTTACGAGCAAAAGCAGACACTTCCAGACCAATGCTGAAAGACTGTAGACTGGGTAAACCCAGCCCGATCTGCCGGCGATTTGATTTCGCCCTTCAGCTCAGGCTGGAAACCTGTACGTTCATCTATCCTGCTTCCATTACAAGTTTGCGGGAACCAATCACAAACTGGCTTATCCACCTGCTGCTATTTAACACGATGACGATAGAGAAGCGACCAAGCAGCTTTTTGTTTACATTCAACAAGCCGGCCACCGAAGCGCAGCAACCCGTTGATGCCGCTGTCGCTGCTACGTCACCCGGATCGTTGGTCTGATTGGTTGAAGGACTATCCAATTGCGTACAGAATCATTTGAACTACGCCCGTTGATCACGCCTCTTGTGCAGTAGAAAATACAGCAGACTCCCCCAGACTAATGTTCAATCTTAAAAGATTGAGCTTGGTCTGGTGATAGCCAGACTAGAAAGAGTGCAGACTTTTAATTGAATTTTTTATTAGGGAGTGCACAGTGAGAGCAGGTATACCTCAGGCTCAGTCTGGGGAAAAAAAAAAAAAACTTCAACATTAAAACTCTCAGTGCTACTGGGTTGCCAGATGTTGCAACAGAAACAAGCATATACAGCTGTTAAATAAGCAGCACAACTCATGAGGAGGTATATGATGGCATGTTTAGTGTAAAAAAAAAATGAAAGACCTCCAGCTCCAGTATTTCTGGTACATAAAAACAGGGAAACTGCTCTGCTTTTAATGAGCAAAATTGGCAGCTCTGATGGACTGGACTTGCCTCGGGTTTCCTCGAATTTTAAAACATTTGAAAAAACAAAACAAAAAACAGATGCATTCCCAGGTGTACTCATCACATTTTACTGCACGTAACAATAAACTACTGCCACATTTAATGCTGCCCTCAAGATGAACTGTTTGGAAAGCATTTCATCGTCTCCGACTGGAATAATCAGGCGACCAGCCGGTGGAGAGGAATCCAGGTCCGTGTTCCATTATGCCTGTTCAATTACACTTGAAAATGTCGGAGAAAAGAACAGAGGCCCCTGTACGAGGACTGTTAGACAGGTGCATGGCCACCACGGTTCAAACTGCTGCTACCGGAAAGTTTGGTCACAATTCAAAATTTGTTTCAATAAAAAGCATGTTAGACATTCAAAGCTCCCCTGTCCTCTAAACAATCTTAATTAAAGCACTAAGGGAATACACATCTAAACCCAAAAGCTTAGCTAAGGATTCCATCCGTTATTAGAGTGACTGAAGAAACCATGATGAAGGTGTGCGTGCGTGCGTGCGTGCGTGCGTGCGTGCGAGAGAGAGAGAGAGAGTGAGTGTATGTATTGGAACACATCAATTAATCAGTGTGTGTACAGACCCTTAATTTAAAAAAAAAAAAAAAAACACCTCCCCCTGTTGGACCCTACTCCTGTGTGCAAAGTGCGTGTGGAAGTATGTCTACATTTGTATGCATGTCAGCGCTGCGGAATCCCAATATGCACGAGTGGAACTTGCACCACTTCTAATACTGAAAGCCACATTTAACTGTGGGATTGTTTTTCACTTTTCTTGTCTTGTTGTGATTTCAGAAACAGGTAATCAACCGTTCTAGCTGCCCTCGGGTACCTGTACTCGCCAGAAAGGACCTGAACTTAATTAACGTGCCATTAACATGCATTCTGTCCTTTTCAAGAATAACTTGCTCCCCGGACTGAGCCGGAGGGGTTTCCTGAGACTTTACTGATCATTAACTCTTAATTTATGAAAATATTAATGTTAAATCCAACTTCAAGGCAACATGCCAGAGAAGATTACTAACAGAAATGACATGTTGACCGCATTTCATTTCTACATGGGCTGTGTTTGTTCAGCTGCCTCAAAAGATGCTCTCTTTTGGTTTCTAATTTGTACTTGCTGCCTACACATACACTTTCGAAATTTGGTTGCAAATTGTCATTTTTACTCAGACTACTTTCCAAGCCATTCAAGGTGGGATATTGCAAAGGAATTCACCAAGTGTCAGGGGAATTTTCATACATCATCTACAGCTAAACCCACGAGTTAATGAGTATTTTTGTTGTTATTATTCCATCAAAGGTAACGGAGCACACATACTCTACAATCACATACTGCTGTGAGTTGAAAGGAGGTGAACTGCAGTTGACCCAAAAAATTAGATGCCGTGACAGATAGCCCGTCTCCTCGGATAGTACATTACTCACCCAACTAATCAAATTTCACACCAGCAAGGTCATCGCCTTCTCCTTGCACCTCCCAACTCTCAGTCTGCAACTGACAAATTAATATTCACACAGACGTCCAGACAGCTACTGGGGGGACTGAGAGTGTGTGTTTTTGTTTTTTGTACGTGCACTCAAGCTGGATGACATATTGAAAGAAAAGAACGGCAGAGGGGAGGGGAAAAAAAAGAGAGAAAAGAAGTGAGGAGGCCGCTAAAGAGGAAGCTGCTGTTCAAACACCATGTCTTCTGCTTTCAAGTTTGTTATATGCTCCATTCACTATGTTGAAAACCCCACTGAACCAACTGTCAAAAGGGAAATCTATTTTACTTCATAATTTAGTGACATTTCTGCATCTTATATCCATCTTATTATATTGAATGCATAATAAACACAACACCCTGTACTTAATTCTTTGTCCCAACTGCTAAGTGTCAAAAAAATTTGAAAGAAAACTGAATGAAATGCCAGAAAGTCAAAAAACAAAAAAGGACAAAAAGGTTTTTAATTTTTTTAATAAATTATGACATGCTGGGTCCAAGGCTTGTGGAAACGTGGTGGAGGAAAATGCCACACATTATCTGTAGTCAGAAGAGGAAACGAGCCCTATTCACACAGCTGACTAAAATGCCCAATCAGACAGGGAGTAGTGACAACACTTGGTAACTTGGTTTGTCTTGAGAGGATGGGAATGAGAGTAGGTGATGAAAAGCCACTGATTCACGTTTTTCTTATGCAAAGTTTCACTAAGTCCCATTCAAATGAAAACTTTCCTTCTCTCCCCATCCCGACTTCCTCAACTGTCTTTGTGCATTTGTCTTCACTTTGGTTCCATTTTCTTCTCCGGCATCATCCAACCCCGTCCTCCCCTTTTTCGCTTCGTCACAGCAGATTTCCAGCCGTTTAATCCTGATTATGGCTTCAAAGTCCCAGTTGACACCGAGCAGCTCCAACTTGCTGTGTGTGAACATTTGTGCATATGGCAGCAAGATGCCAATTCTGGCTATAAGCACATCTGTCTCGTGTCTGTCATTTCTGGCTGTAAGACACTGTTGCTGGTGTTTTTAGCGAGTGTGCGTGTTTGCAACATGATAGCAGACTCGTAAGCTGGAGTGGCAGTTTTAGTCGGTAAGTCCTGTTTGGGTGAATATACTTGCATGTGTGAGATTGTTTTCCCTGTAAAACAGCTGTTTTCTGAGTGATTGCGCATTGTGTTCATGTGTTGAAGTGAATAGCTTAGTATTAACTAAAAGGCGCAATGCTCTCTCTTGTCATCCAACAACTTCGCCTTTCTTCCCGCCTTATCTCCTCTGGATTCTTTTTGTCCTTTTTCACCTGCCTGAGGTCGTAAAACTCATTCTTGTTGTAAAATCTTTACAGAACAGAATTGCAATTTTAAAGTTAAACCTAAATGAAAACAAATCTTTGCTAAGAAAATAGTATATTTATCCAGATTTGATGGTGATTAAATCAGCGCTAAAGTTAGCAAGCTAACTGACTTGTTGTAAAAGGGACATACAGCTTAAATTGCCTGACAGTAAATAAATGGAGTGCATTTACCGTATATAGGCTAAAATAGCCAGCAGTTTGTAGACTTGTTGAGGCCTAGTAAGCTGCAGTAAGATACAGGGCTGCTAGTAAGCTGCAGGGCTATGAAGTGCTCCAATCAATAGTGCACCATGACAGTTGACGTGTGTCTCCTAGCAAGCAGACACTCAGATGTCAGTCAACTGATGCAATGGGAAACGCTCACCCAGAGGCGTAAAGGTTAAGACACACTTTCCACAAACATGTCCAATAAATATTGTATGCTCTTTCGAAAAATAGAAACATTTCTAGTTGCAAAATAGGGTTGAAAACATTAAGTCTATAGAAGTGTATGTAGTGTATGTAGTTAAATTATTCCAAAGGAATGTACATGGCCGGGTCCCCGATATGTACTCTCTTGTTAGGGGTCCTTGGCTAAAAAAAGAAATCTGCTCTATGGTATGTTTTGAAGCTGTAGTTTGTGATATTAATGCACTGACTAGTACAATGGATTACACTGTGAAGTGTTCCTTTTACTTTGTGCCTCCCTGTACACTACGAACAGACAGACAAACAACAAGGATGCCTTTAAACACACAAAAAAGACACAATCTGCCTTTTCCAAAGTGTTTAAGTGGTGAAGCTACAAACAGGCGGCATAAAGGACAGGAAATTGCTTATTAAATTGTAATAATTTCAGATATTTTTGTACTGCAGTGCATCTATTCTGTGATGAGTAGTCATGTAGTACATAAGTCCTGTCAGTCAGGAGAGGAATTTGCCGCCGTGCCTCCTCAGTTTGGCCCCATGTCCCTCAAAAAATGATTTGCCCTGTGGCCATAGTGGCCTTGATGCCCCGCCCGCACTGCTCCAGCTGATTTTGCCTCTTTCCTGCCAATACAGTTTAGTCTCTTTTGTTGAGACAATGACAGAAATATGTATATGCATTATTTTCGTCAGATTGATAAAGCTGCACGTACGCCTGGTTCCGTTATTCATTATCTATTATCTTTATAGATTATCCATTATCTTAAGTGGAGCTGGGTGCACACACACAAGCCTCATTTCCAATCCTGCGGTTCGCCATAAATGGACGTAGAAACATTTAAACCCCTTTTGCATATCTATAATTATGCCCGTTTCACCATGCAGCGCAGTTCCCCAGACTGTGTCGCATCGGTGAGGTTCTCTAACCTCGCCACTAATTCATCACGTTGCTGCATCATCGTAAAATCTCAATTATCATTTTTAAACATCAGTTGGTTGATTGATGATTCATTCATAGTGATTCAATATATTTTGAAACATAAAGTGCTTCAAGATTTAGGAATAAATTAAACGATCATTAACAGGGAGATGATGCTCAAATGTAAATAAAAAAATATATAAAACATATTTTATTAATAAATAATTTAAAATAAAGTTTTTAAAGTTGCCTTTGGTTGACATTTCACAGAAAAATAAATAACACAATCAGTGAAATTGTCAAAGTGACTTTAATCAAACTTATCCTGATGTGCCAATGCCACAAATCTGTGTATTGGTAATATGTAAATATCAATACATTATTTAGTTAAACAATTTTATGGCTTTAAGGTCTTAAATTTGGGAAGTTTACATCAGACTTTTTTGGTCTCCTCAGACTTTGTAAGAGTCAGCCTGAATCTCTGCTCACACCACTAGACAAGTGGTAAACAACTTAGCCTGTCATTTCTTTGTTTTTCTTCATGTCCTTTTTATTTTCAATCAGTGTCAACTTTTCTTTCCACCCAACTACCACTTTCTCCCATCTTTGTCTTTCTCAGTTTTCTTTATATACTATACACTCTTAAAATCCTTTCACCAGTGCCTCTGCTTCCATCCCTCCATTCATCACCATACCTGCCAACATTTGTTTTTCAAAATCCGGGAGATTTGTGCGGGGGCATGGTGGCGCGACCAACCACACCTTACAAAAAGCATGGAGGTTGTCGATATGACTAGGTAAGATGCATGTAAATTGTTGTGCCCACCACTGTTGAAATTTACAGCTATATTTTGATGTCTTTGCGGGAATACCGCCCGCCTTCACCTGCCGTTTTTGTCGGCTCGCTTTCGGGTCTGAACTTTCCACGAAGCTTGCGCAGAGATCAACTGTGCAACTGGGTTACAGGTTGCCACGTTGAGGTGACAAACGGGTTGAAAATTGTATATGGTGTGTGGATTGTGTGAATAGGATGCGTTTCATATAAAATCTGGCAACTGGTCAACATTAGACAAACCTATTGGGCCGATTATTTATAAAGCATCTTGGGCCATGCAAATTACGGGAGTTTCCCAGGAGAAATAACAAACCGGGAGGGGTCCGGGAGATAGGGCTAAGAAACGGGAGAAACCCGGGAAAAACGAGTGTTGGAAGCTATGGTCATCACCATAACACATACCTTCTCTTATTCATTCGTTCTCTCTATCAACAATTGGATTAGCTTGTTCTTGATAAGTTATTCAATTTCCTAAAATAAGGCTTTTCTAGGACCTGTACTTCAGTATACACACAAACATGCATTCAATCACTTTATACACACACACACACAATTACATGACCGTTTGTGCGATTCAGTACCGTGCAAGTGGTTGTTAGGTGTGAAATGAAGACGAGATGGACAGATAACACCCGGCCCCTAGGGACACAAGAGAGAGCGAGAGTGTGTATGACTATATGTGACAAAAAGTGTGTCTGTTAGTGTGTGTTGTTAGAGTGTGTCTAAACCTTTAATTTCTCCCACTGATAAGTCAGAGATGAGATGGATTTCCCGCCTCTCCTCTTTGTAAATGCTGAGTGAATTATCCTGGATCAGGGCTTCTGTATTCTCCCGCCTTGGAACAAATGAGGCAAGCACCATCGGAGGCTAACTCCAGATCAGAAGAAGGAAAGGTTTCATCCTGTTACTACGTTAACACTGATCATTGCGACTGGAGTGATGGGACTGGTGATGAGGCAAAGAAAGCAAGGCAAAGGAAACCAAGAGAAAAGAAAGACAGGGTTGGCCAGATTACCAGCCGGATGAATAAATGAACAAACTAGATAGCTTTTCACCAAGGCTTTATACATTAATTTTCTTTAAGAAGGTATTCTACGTATAGTTCAGTTTGAAATGATTAAGTGCATTGCAATAACCGGAAGCAGTTGCTTTTATAAAAACTTGAAAGTCAAGTGCTATTGTTTGATGCTTACCACTCAAACATTCACACATTTTCTTCGCTTCTTGTACGTTTATTGGTAGAAAATAAGAGGGAATTAACAGTTGTGATTTATGAAGTATGATTTTTTTGTACTAAAATTGTTGGCAATTTACGTTTGAGGTTAATTTGTAAATTAAGCAAGAATCACTGCTTGGATTAAACAAGAGCTTTAAAAAGAGCTAGGGTTAGGGAATCTACAAACTGCAGGTATGAAAAATTGAGATCAAGACAAAAAAGAAAAGAAAAACGTGTAACCAAGTCAGTGAACCGTTAACGGTAAGCTCAGGGATCTGAAAACAAAGACATATACATGAGACGACTAGAAGACAACTTTGCTGATGAAAAGAGACAGAGGTCAAACGGGTGAAGACGTGGGTGAGTATGACAGAAAAGAAAAAACAGACAGAGAGGAGGGGAGTTGTTTACTTGGCAGGTTGATACAGAAACAAAAAGAGAATGTGTGATAAAAGAGTCAGACATGACGGTACAAGTACTGGGAAATGGAGTGTTTGGTCCACCCTGACACAGGTTAACACACACACACACACACAATCACTCACACACACACACACACACACACACACACACACACTTGAGAAAACGAAACAAAGTGCTGAGGATGGATTACTGATGTCCTGGTATCACAAATATCACTGTGTCAACACTACACTATCTACAGTCCCACAATATGAAGGAAAGCTGAATCCGCTCAATGTCATCGTATTGAAAAGATATGAGAGTTGATTTATTTGTATCATTATTTCCCCGTAATGAATGGCCAGCTCCACTGATAAGTGCACAATGCAGTCATATGAATTCACTGTAGCTCTTTGTACATCTGCAAGGCAATACAGCACACGTGTACTGTTCTTCTTATGAATTCCAGCTGTATATACATATATACAGAGGTGATCAAGAAGATTGAATATAGATTTGTATATATTTAGTAAAAAGCAGTGTAAAAGAACAATGAGAACATTTTCCTCAATTAAAATAACTCACCTCTGTTCAAAGCCACTGTCAACCCTTGAATTATCATGTCAGACAGAAGCGCCAAGTCAAAAAATAAAGATCTTACTCTTTCGTTGAAATGAAGAGAGGTAACAGAAGGACAAGTATGTGGAGATCTTAAGTTGGAAACTAGCCTGTGATCTGGCAGGCTATCACGAAGCAAAACATTGCAGATTCTTTAAAGAGCCTCCCTAGATGGGAATCATCACCCATTCAACCCACGCACGCACGCACGCACGCACGCACACACACACACACACACACACACACACACACACACACACACACACACACACACACACACACACACACACACACACACACACACACACACACACACACACACACACACACACACACACACACTCCCTCCAGGTCGCATCAAATTCTCACTCTTACAGATTAGGTTAAGAGATGAACAGCAATGAAACCACAATGCCGAAAGCAAAGCCTGAGGTGTCGCAAAAATGACTTCTTAAGAAACAAATTCTGAAGAGTCTCACATACACACAGTTACAAACATATCCACATATCTCAGGTTGTTGATGTCTCCACTAAACTGGACTGAATATTGAGCCTGGTAGTGCCATGAGGAAAGGTGTCTAGATAGAAGCTGCCACCATATCTTCATTTCTGATTTCTTTCATGTTGTCTCTCTCTTTTGCCATCCCTTTCTGTTGGGGAACTGTAATTTGTCTTTATCTTTGCTTAACCCTCTGACAGACACACACACAGAGCAAGAGAAATAGAGAGAGAGAGAGATATCCAGGAGATCAACATAAACCATCTGATGTTCTGCAGCAGGGGAGTATGCCTGCTCCTGAGCTCATATGTAATTCAATCATTAGTGGGTTTCACATGACAAACCATCAACCTGTGTGATGAGCAATCTGCACGGGACAGATGGTCCCATACTTGCATTGACATGAAGCACTTGTACAATTTAGTGTGAAGAACTGGTACCTTTCCCCTTGGAACAGATTTAAATGAAGAAAAAAAAACTCACTTTAAAAAAAAAGGGGGGGGGGGGATACGTCCGTGATTTTAGACCAAGGTAGACAAAAGCAGCCTTCCAACAACTGTCAATATTGTCCATTGAAATGACAATGGTTGCTGGCATATTTTATCAGGTCCAGCTAGCTAGTTAATCAAACTGATGTTAGCTCCATGAGTTAATTAAAAACTGTCCGTGTGTCTTAAACACGCACATGGTGGCTACATACATGATATTGTGCTGCAAGTCTGAGGCTAAAGCTGCGTAACGCTCAGTTACTATCGTAGGCAGTAAGCTAGCAGGGCATACCAACGGTTGCAGCTTTTGTTTGAGCACACAAACACTGTTCAATTAATGTCTTAAACTTTTTTGAAAATTATGAAAACAAACATTTAGACACCACTGTTCAAATCTTTAAATGTTGACTATGGCTCTTTCTACAGCCTGATAAACATTACTTCAGCATTAGCTTCTCCTTGCCTAGATGCTAACTGATAGCAGAAGGGTTTAGCAAATGGTTCATTGAGGTAGGCAGATATAAAAGTCTGTATTTGGTTTTTGTTGTGATCTTAAAGTGATGGTTTGGATTCATTTCACCCTAGGGTCCTTTCCACCATGACTGCGAGCCAAACAACCCTCCAGAAGCTTTTTTCAGCTGGGTCTAATATTGGACGAGTTAGCATGATCAGCTGAATAGCTTAGTG
Source organism: Perca flavescens (assembly GCF_004354835.1). NCBI lineage: Eukaryota > Metazoa > Chordata > Actinopteri > Perciformes > Percidae > Perca > Perca flavescens. The sequence goes on from NC_041349.1 coordinate 23,369,484, forward strand.
CAGGCGCTAATGGATCCAACTGTGTATCTCGTAAATGACTCCACTATTAATGCCCGAAATGATACCAAACGTCTACACTAGTACAAATAGGTTATACACCCATAAAACGATGGATTGGAAAGTTTGTAAGTACACCAGGAGTTTTTTTAAGTAACACTTGCCTGCCGGCTTCTGCTCTCTGCTGCTACCGGCAGTAAGAGGAGTGCTTAGGGACGTCTACAAATTACAACACCAAAAAGAGATACAACCAAAATATTTATTAATTTAATGACTAAATAGTAGTGTCTCCAAACTTACTTCAATTATAACTTGTCTTCTGCTAGTTATACTACAGCACTTACTTAAAAAAATAAGTTAAATTAATAAATATTGTAAATTAATAAATACAGAAGCCAACAGGCAAGTGTTATTTAAATAAACTCCTGGTGTACTTACAAACTTTCCAATCCATCGTTTTATGAGTGCATAACCTGCATTTGTACTACTGTTGACGTTTGGTATCAGCATTATTAGTGGGGTCATTTACGAGATACACAGTTGGATCCATTAGCGCCTGCCCTAAGCTTTTCAGCTGATCACGCTAACTCGTCCAATGTTAGACCCAGCTGAAAAAAGCTTCTGGAGGGTTGTTTGGCTCGTGGTCGTGGTGGAAAGGACCCTAGGGTGAAATTACTCCAAACCATCACTTTAATATTGAGGACACATGTATTTTTTTGTAATTCACTATAAAGAATGGTCGCACGAACAGTGCAAAAGCACAGACAAGTCAATCTTCAACAAGTCTTCTAAATTTAACCAGCAATGTGCATTTCAGACACAAACAACAGCCACAGGTGAACTGGCCTCTATGGGCTGGACTACCTTGCTTGTCGTTTTATGTTACACTCTCTCCATCTTTATTGCCCTTTTGCCGTTTCCCCCCCTGCTCCTCTATCCATTTATATTTACCCTCCTGCCACATGTCCTGTCGCTTTCCTGTCCATCACTCTCCTCCTCTACTCTCCCTCGCGCTCTCTTTTTGCTCCTGGATGCGTGACATTTTACTTCTTAACAGACATGGCTCATCCTTTTGCGCAAACGCACTCACAAATGTGTGCACATACACAGAAATTCTGATTGACACGCACGCATATGCACACAGGAGCACGAGATAAACAGAGCTTTCTGAAATGCCAAACATAATTCCACACAACAGAGGAGAACAACATGTTGTCAAGTGTCAACCAAGAAACTCAAACTTTGGTTGGCGCATTCTGCTTTTCACTGGAATTTAAAGGTTATACTATTCTTAAGGTGCTGAGGAACTAGGGTAACTATAGGAGCCACCAAATCAAAGAATGACCTGAAAAACTGTGTAGTCTATCTCAGATTGATCTGAGTCACATTCTTTTTCACTAAGGGGGAAAAAAAACGTGGAGTTATGAGGATGTCAGACTTAAGTGTTATATCCCTGTGCGCCAACATAAGAATTAAAAGGCCTTGGATCTTGTCAACACTGTTGCTATTGCTGTGGTGGAACGCCACCTTTGAAGCCACTGTCCAAGGCCACCACCCACAAACACACAAACAAGAAAACTTTGGACCGCAATTCTTGTTCTACACATTTTCATTTGTCACTCTTGACACAAATGAGAGTGGCACAGACATGGAACACACTTGGTTCTCACGACTCAATTTAGCCTGTGTATGCGGATACACAAGATATCAGCTGAATTAAATTAATTAGCTTCTAGGACAGATAACCGTGTGGGACTGAGTCACTGAATGACGTAGGGAGCCCAAGTCAAACTGACATTACATCTCAGACTATTGACATTGGGCAAAACGTGTTTAAGAGCAACAAATAACAAAATATATCCAGTAGTGGGCGAGATATTCATCAGTTATATTCTGTAGTACACATTCCAGGTTCCCAGGAACCAAAGCTCATCTGTTTTTCACTGTACAAATCTCATCAGTGACAGACTTAAACTTGTGATGCCAGGTGGGTGCAGTTAGCTGGTAATACAAAAAACCTGAGTTCCTAATTTGTGACATCAAACATGCATGGAATCATTCATTGCCAGCGTGAAAAAAAAAAAAACCAAACAGTTTTTTTTTTTTTTCTCCACGCTGGCAACGGATGACTCCATGCACCATTATAAACCTGCACCTGGTGATTGGTCCATCGGGGAAGACTGGGGCTCAAACATTTCTTGCAAGGACAATAAATTATGATGATCCTGTAGTTAGTAGTAGTACAATAACTCAAACTTAAAAACACTTGGGAAATGATGGACTGTGTCTTAATCTGGGATGCAAAAAAGTCTACATCAAAGTGGATAAAAAAAAAAAAAAAACTGTGCATACTTTGATGAGAACGTCATAGTCTGCAAGACAATTTGTTGGCATGGACACAAGTACTTGAATTTTTTAACTCCAGGACATAATACCCAAGCAGCCAACTCCGAGCAACTGGCAGATTATACATTTGATGGTGTCAGAATAAAAGAAAAAGCAGCCAGGTGTGCTCAAATTTCAGGTCTTTGAAAAGAACTGCCATTGTTTCAGACACTGCCACCAGCAATCAGAGCTTAGCACCACCCATGACGATTGTGATTGGTTTAAAGAAATGCCAATAAACCAGAGCACATTTTTCTCCCATTCCAGACTGCTATGAGCCAGATCTTCTTCTGCAGCGCTGTGGAGGAAGGTCTGGCAATGCGAGACTAGTTCAATTGTAGCCACAGTAGGAAAGGTACATTAGGTCCTTGTGCGTTTACATAACCCACAGCGGCGAGGACAAAGGACAGTTCATCAAGTCTTGGCTAAGATCAAACACTTTCTCACTCTATCAGAAGGGAAAATCAATCAATCAATCAATCAATAGGACTTATTCGCAAACAGCGGAAGTAGCTAACCGCGGCCATATTGTTGACATGACATCTCCCGCACGCAGATTTTAGTTGAGGGGAGCAGTAGTAGCGTAATGGCTTCATCTTGTCGATATAAAGAGAAAATAAGCTTGATTGGTGTGGACCCATATCAAATAGACCCAATAGCTTTAAGTAAAGATCCGTCCTTATTGCCAGCCGTAACTTATCCGGATATTTATAATTATCTCGTGCATACAGTATCCGCATACACTTCGCAGGAGCTGAAAGCCTTCAAGTCACTTGAGTCATATAACTACTTCATCTCTGGCAAAGTCGGCAACCTTCTTACTTTTGTTCCACCAACGACATCGTCAAACATTGTCGTGATCGCAGAGGTATGTGAAAAATCTTTTTTTATGTGATGCTTAACGTTAACTTACTTGCAAAACCTGATGATGATTGCTATAGCTAACGTTCGCTTACCATCACGGGGTTGCATCAGCTGTGTGTAATTTTTATCTTGAAGTCGACACTAGAGGTTTAGTAACTACTACTTAGTTTGTAACTACGTCAGCTATTAAAATTATTTACACCACGATTACTTTGGTCATAACTTCAAGTCACAAATAAGGCAATCATGACATTTTATGATTTACACAGACCCTAGTTTTTATTCAGAGTAATGTTGTAACTTATCTTCGTGGTGCAACATTTTATTTTAGTCAAGCATAAATCACAACTTAGTAATAATTTACGTTGTAATTAAGCTACTTTTGAACCTACACACAGCTGGTGCAACAGGCTGCAGAATAACATCTGAAACTATTGCGTTTGTTGTCATACTTTCTGTTTCTGCTTCAGATATTATTTAACAGTATCTGATTTGTGAAAATAATAACCTAGGCATGTGAATGTTTATTTGCCATAAGAATAGAAGCTGCCATACACACAATTAAAAAAATAATGTCATGCATGTATTTTGTTTGAAATCTTGAATGCAATTCTGTGTTTTGGTATTTTCATAGGTTAAACACAGTCAGAAGTTAAGTGCCCCACCTCTGCGCCCATGGGTTACTGCCCAGAAGGATGGCATTATCTTGGCTGCACACTGCACCTGCATGGCGGGATTAGGCGAGACATGTAGCCATGTTGGAGCGGTTCTTTTCGCCATCAAGGCAGCTGTTTTGCTCCATGAGTCCCAAACTGTGACAGAAAAACCTGCATATTGGTTACTTCCAAGTGGACAACCAAAGGAAAAGTACCTTGAAGTAGAAAACATTGACTTTCACTCAAAAGCAATAATCAAAAACAGACTGGACACAACATTTTCAGAAGGGAAACCAATACAATACAAGGACAAACAAAAGCTACCTGATGTGTCAGAGCCAACAGATGCTGAGATCGCTACTTTCCTGGGAGAGCTGCATGCTACAGGTGATAAACCAGTCTTGCTGTCTGTCATAAAAGACTATGCAGAGTTCTATGCTCCAGTGTCGAATACCGATACTGGCCAGCCCCTGAGTGTGCTATTTGATGAACAGTGCATTTCTATGACAAGCGAACAGTTACTCTTACACTGTAGTACCATTGCAGTTAACATTTCTCAAAGGCAAGCTGACACAATAGAACAGCAGACAAGAGAACAGTCTAAAAGTAAAGCCTGGTATAGATTTAGGGCTGGCAGAATTACAGCCTCACGCATGAAAGCTGCTTGCTCCACACCACCTGAGAATCCATCACAAAGCCTCATCAAAAATACGTGTTACCCTCTAAGCGCAGGTTTTACAAGTAAAGCAACCACTTGGGGGTGTGATCATGAACAACAGTTACTAACTTTTTATCATCAGCAAATGCATTCACACACCAATTTCAGATGTGAGATCAGTGGTTTTGTAATAAATCCAGAACTGCCTCACATAGGTGCTACACCAGATGGGATAGTACATTGCGACTGCTGTGGTGATGGTGTAGTGGAGGTTAAATGTCCGTTTTGTGCACATGATAGCATAAGCCTCAAAGAATGTGTTGATGGCAGATTCTGTTTGGAGGAATGTAATGGCAAATTACAGCTCAAACATTCACATGCCTACTATTTTCAGGTCCAGACACAGATGCTTGTATGCAATAAGGAGTTTGCTGATTTTGGTTGTATGGTCAGAAAATGATGTACACATAGAGAGGATAGAACCAGATATTGAACTCTGGGAAGTAATCAAGTCAAAATCTAAGGATCTTTTTTCCAAAGCCCTTCTCCCAGAGCTTGTGGGCAAACTTTTCTCAAGGCCATGTCCATCAGCAATGCCGACTGACGCAGCTGATGTGATTGAAGTGGGTCCCTCTGAAAGCAGAGAAAAACCAAGCCCATCAGACATCATCTGCGTGTCCAAGCAACCATACAAAGTGTGTGACCGTGTGGTGCGTTGTCACAGTGAGGACTGCCTTCATATATGGTTCCATCTCTCATGTATGAACATGAAACGTATGCCTAATAAGAGGAGCAAATGGTACCGTTTGGTGTGTAGAGCTGGAGTGTGATGGTAAAGTATGACACATGAAATGAGGATTCTGATGTAACAGGTTTTTGTTATAATTTGTATTTACAGTTCAGTTTTTTGTCATTTTATACAAAAATATGAAATTCATTACCATTTCTAATGACTGCCTTTAATGCTAAAATGTAAGATGATTATTAAAATAACTGACTTATTCCATACTGAACCTGACTTTTGTGATTAAGATGGTAAGGTAGCATGTTTTTATTATAATTTGTATTTACAGTTCATTGTGTTTCGTCATTCTATACAAAATATGAAATTCAGTACCATTTCTGACTGCCTTTAATGCTAAAATGTAAGATGATTATAAAATAACTGACTTATTCCATATTAAACCTGACTTTTGTGATGTTAAGGTAACACTATACATGTATTAAAGGGATAGTTCATTTTAAAATGAAAATTCTGTCATATACTCACCCTCAAGTTGTTTCAAACCTGTATGAATTTCTTATTTCTGTTGAACACAAAGGAACATATTCATACAAGTTTGAATCAACTTGAGGGTGAGTATTTGATGACAGAATTTTTCATTTTAAATTGAACTATCCATTAAAAACCCGTTTTACAACCACACACCTCTAATCAAAAGGTACAACCGAAGAGCACATGTTGGTAAGGAAACAACACACTGTAGTTATCTTATCGATTACCGCTATCTTGGATCCTGATGTCACCAGGTAGGAGATGGGTATCTTCTCAGACAGTATCCCATATTTATCGCGCACCAATCCTATCACTCTTTCTACATGTATGCGGACGTGTGCGATTTTGAGGGTGGCCTCAACTTCAAGAGCAGACAGCTGTAGCTTTCCTCGAGTATAACTGGGTGTTACAACTTTTGTACATTTTAACCCTACACTCTCTTGTGTATTAAAACCTCTGTCTGCAAAGATGATGGTTAAGTAGCTCGAGTAAGCCTGAGTTTTCTGTGACATGTTTATCGGTAGTACGCCCTCCCCATGCCTTAGAGAGGAAAGAAATGGATCCCTGAGGTGTGATGCCTATAATGTATTTGATAGTGTTATGGTGTTTATATGAAGACCAAGTGAGACTGCGTGCTGTCAAACTTGAAGGCCTCTCTATAAAAATTTCAAAACAATCAATTATTACTGTCACTCTTGACCCAAAATGTTGTTGAAAGGTTATTGGCATAGACTTCAAAAGCTCATCTCTCCTCGGCCAAAAGATAAACTTCTTAAGTTTCACATACAAGACATGTATGACCCAAATCTGTAGGCAAGGTCCTGTTCTAGGAAGTTGTGGCGGAGTCTCATCAGTACCAACACAAGTTTTTGAAACTTGGTTAGTGAAGTTTTAATGCCGTCAGTAAGGGAACCTTCAATGAAATTATAGAGCACCATTAATGTAGCAAAACTGGGTAAACCTGTATAAAATCTGACTTTTTTCTCATCATCCCTAAGTGTGTCTATGCTTATCTTTTCTGTAGCTAGCTGACATTTCAGAGTAATATTGTCAGTAAGCAGTCTCTGGTGATCAGCTTGTATTTTAGAGCACACTTCAGATGTGCACATATCTTCCTCAACAGTCTCAAAAGCATCCATAACCTCACTGCAAGCCTCTGTAGTTCTCATCCCTGGGCTGTCTTGCTCCTGTGCCACACTCCCTGAACTTGACGCCTGTGTTCTTCGCTGCTGCACCCTATTGTACCTGGCCATTGCACATCCTTTTCTGGGTCTCTTTTCTGGGAAGTCTGTTGCTCTCTCAGCCTTTCCTGTCTGACCTGTCTCTCCTGCCAGCTTCAATGAGGGGGCCCAATCAGGATGAGTGCTGTCATGTAGATATGATGGCTTACCTAAAAGAAATCCACACAAAAGGGACTGTTCACCCTCAACCTAATACAAGTCAGGGCTCCAGACTAACTTTTACTAGGAGCGCTGTAACAAAAAAACAGTATAATACAAGCACTAATTCCCTATCAATGCCAGACCTATATGTTCATAGGTAAGCTACGGTAACTACTAACTGCAAATTAATGCATGATACTGATGTCTGATCATGCCTGAAAACACTGTGTAGGTATAAACTGTGTTTTGGGGATCTGCCCACAAAGGACATTGTATTAATACAAATGTACTAATACTAATATATCTTATTAATTCTAATTTAATAATTGTCTCAATTTATGGCAGCTTCCTCTATTTTGAAAGAGCTGTTTCAGCCACCGCTTACACTTACAGTGCTGCACAACAGAAGTAGGACATGACGTGATTTTCTTTAAATCGTGATTTGCACCAAACAAAGAAGCATCAGACAGTTTAAAAAGTCATCAATGGCATTCCAGCCTTGAATGAGACTTTACTGAGACTTAATGACTGGAATGTGTCTTTTCACTTAGCCACTACAAAACTGTTAGATGTATAAGAATGATGTATTTGCCTTTTCAGCTTAACAGCCCTTCTGCACAGGAAAATAGTAGCAACTCTCAACTGCTTAGACGACATGTTTACCTTGATAATTTACTATGCTTGCTTCACCTTGACATGAAATGCTTCTCTCATCTACAGTTGAGTTTTTTTTGTAGACATCTCGCATCCATTCTTAAAGATCTTTGCTACCCAGTTCCACATTTCCACACTAATGCACATTTAAGTTGTTTTGCCAACCACCAATAAACTACAAAGAAGAAGAAGAAGATCCTGTCGGTACACGATGACGCCCACTTCGAGCATTTAGCAAGCTGGGCAGAGAAGCTAGCGGCGATAACAAGTGCGGAAATGGAAAATTGTTTCGCGTTTTTCCGTTGTGATTCAGCCAGAAACTTCAACATTGTGAGGTGAAGAGATCGTTTTGGAATATAAAGCTTGGATATTACATTTCCTTGGACTCTTGGGGATTTATGAAAATCAAGTTTTGGTCCACTTTGTACCACTTTGTTGCTGAAAGGACAACGAAAACAGGTATGCATGCACTCTCGGCTGCGCAGATTACGGCTGAATTGTTTTATTTTCTGTTACTTTGTAACAGTTGTGTACATGGCTTTATATTTCAAAGATTTAATGCTTTAAAGTTATAAAAACGCTCATGAGTGGAAGTTTTATCAAGGTTACCACGACGCCCCCAGTCACAAAGTGTCCCGTTGATGGGACGGTGATCCTGGAGAGGTTAAAAGTTTATTAATTCTGAACGCGTCTGGCCTGTCTATCTATATTGCACCAAATACGACACTGCACTCCCTTGTGAAGTCGTTTGGATGAAAGGTTCTCAAAATAATCAAAATGCAAACAGACAGACAGACACATAGAGATTCCTGCCTTTATTAGAGATAATATGTTCCGAAGCTTCGAATATTCGATACTCATTACTACCGAAGCTTCGAAGCTCAAAAAATGGTATTCGGACCAGCCCTACAAAATAGCTTTCACGTCAAGGTGCAGGGCAAAAAAAGGCACGTGTTATGAGCTCCCTGCATGTGTTACTTCATTGGCACATTATGGACAGTATATGGGATCTCTCACTCTTTCCCGTCTAGTACAGCTTTATAACATGCCATCTGCCAAAGTAGAACTTAAAGTGGCAAAGATTCCTTCTCCACAGTGTTTTGATATAACTGTCATTAGGCTGACAAAGACAAAAATAGCACGGCTGATTTAACATTGTGTGCCACGTCATAAATCATGCTTACAAGATGTTTTAAAACTACCGTAAAAGCACACAAAACCAAATAATCCAAGTCTGATCTTTGTACAGCGCTGACTGGGCAGATTTCTTTCTGTAGAATGGTAGAATGGTGCAATGCTTATGGTATAAATCAACTTGATAAGCCATTTTAGAAACAAAACATTGAAAATAAGCCCAATTCAAAGGGTGTTAGAGACGTGATATAATTGGCTTATACGACTGGTACATGATTAACCCATGCAGTTCATTTTTAATAACCACCTTCCTCAGTCTATTAACAGTTGTTTTCTGACGCCGCTGCAGAGTCTGTCAACAGCCGTTTGCAACTGCTGATAAAACACTGACAGATTATGTTCTCAGTCTGAAAGCCAAGAAATAAAGAATATGCTGAGCTTGTAATTAACTCGCATAGAGATGTAAGAAGTGTCCAAGAAGGCTGGAGCACCACTTCACAGTAACACTGCAGCTGATTCAGTTAATGGAGGCCTTTGGAAGCTGTCCCTCTCTTTGCTGCATCACACCATTAACCACGCTAGACTGGCTTGAATAGTTTAAGATAGGCTCTTATGAATCAATCCACAGCACACCAATACAGAGAAACCATCAAATCTACATCTCTGATGTCAAAGTATCTTGCCAAACATTCTGGGCCTTTGACAATTGCCTATTTCCCAGCTTGACAACACAGCATTTTGACATTATCCACAGAGTGGTCCCCCCCTATCCCCCATCAGCGAAGTCATCCTTTTCCCACCGCACGGGAAACAATGAAAACATTAAATGCAAATAAAAGCAGGAAAAAGCTGCATGTAAAGCATCGGCTTTGTCAGAGCACACAGTGGCTGAATTTCCTACCTTGACCCCTCGCACTCTGAACTCGGCCAGGGCTCGGCTCATCTTGGAAGCTGCCATCTGCAGGTCCTTTCCACTGGCGATGACTTTTACCAACAGGGAGTCGTAGTGGGGCGAAATGATCGCACCCTGGAAGGCCGAGGCGCTGTCTAGGCGGATGCCCATGCCTTCGCCGCTTCGGAAGACCTGGCAGGAACACAACAGAGGAGCAGAGAGTCAAGGACTTCATACACTATAACAGAAAAATTTATTTAACTGGGTTATTTTTGATTTGATGTGTTGCAAATCTAAGATTGAGTTTGATATTCAAAATATTCTAAAGAGAAAGTCTGCAGTTTGCAATGAATACTTGCTCATTCACACCGAGTGAACATAATTTGGAGGCAGAGCAGAGTTAAAAAATATATCAAGAATGTATACAGTTTTCCTGTGGATTTTATTAAGGTGGATTATGCTGCAGTTGGCAAGAAAATACACTAGTACACAATTTGTCAATTTAAGATTTAGTGTCTTCATTAGGGTTATTATTGTCCCACCCTACATGGCCCAGTAACCTTTTGTTTTTACATTTTTCAAATACTTTTTGGAGAAAGTACTAATATTTGTGTATATTATGTGCTTCCTCCATGATCCGCAGTAATCGGTTTTATTCACACTCATTACTTTGGACAAAATCACAGTACAAGTAATACAAGTAAGATCAACTGCACGCACCCATCACCCAGAGCTCAAAGAGAGGAAGACCAGTCACACACTAAAAGGGACTAAATGTGTCAAGGTTGGAATCCAGCCCTGAACCTTTGTTACATGTAGGGCTGAACGATTTTTGAAAATAATCTATTTGCGATTTTTTTCCCAAATATTGCGATTTTATATGCGATTATTTTTTAAGCTATTTGTCTTCTGTGTTATTCAACAAAGACAAACAATAAATCATTGTATAGTATGAACGACACAAATTTAGACAAATATAAACAAACTGTTCTTTCCTGGAAGCCAGGCCTGTATATGATAATGAAATTAGGTGATGCATGAATTTATATGAACGACATCTTTTATTTAACTATTTCAATCACAGTAGTATATTGAGCACTGACCAAACTTGGTGTAAAACATTCATATGACAGTCAGAAACAAATCACACAAACTAAAGTGCAGACTGCAGAAATATAAAAACAAATATGTGGCTTTACCACACTTAGTCTTTAGATTATTTCATTATTATTTACTGTAATAAACATATGTAAACATGTGGATTGCCCTTTTTAAACACTGTCTTTGAACTTTACTATACAGTTAAATAAGTATATATATATATATATGTGTGTGTGTGTGGCCCCTCCCCCTTGTGAAGTTGCGTGCTGTGTGCATGACAGCGTCAACGTTGCACTTGCTCAGAGAGGCTATCATTACGTTAGTTGCTGGTGTTCTTGCCGTTAACTGTACTAAGAAAAACGTTGAAACACCACGGCCATGCTGCTGTGAAAGCTCCCCGAACGTCATTTATCAGAGTCTGGTTGTTGCCCCTTTCAGTGGCAGCTCAAATAAATTGTTGACTTCCCAAATGTGCAACATTCAGAATATCTTTTTTTCCCCTATTTTTTTTTTTGTTGCTATTGGCAGTTTAATATTTCAGTGCAGTGGTGCAGGATTTTCCATTCCTTACTTTTTATAATATCTCAACACTATTCACAGAATTTGTTAATGGCCTGTTATTGGATTGTAACGTGGACGACGGAGGAATGCAAAGCATCTCGGTTCGAAGCGTAAATCAACTGGCACTTGGAATGCGATGGCAGACATAAGACATAAGGGAAGAAAAAAATAAGGAAATGAGAGGGGAGAAATCAGGCATGAGATGAGTTAGAAAGGCTGGACTGTTCCAAACCACAAACAGCAAGAGAGCAGAGAGGGAGGAGAGGAGATGTGAAGAGGAGAGAGAGAGGACTGTCCAACACTACAACATATGGAGCCGCTCGAGGGCTGGAGGAGAAAGAGGAGTAGAAATTATAATTATAACAATGTTGTGCCACACGGATGATGTGCTGGTAATATTTTTAGACAATGTAGATAAGCAGAGCTGCCAACATTTATGACCAACAATATTGTTTCATTATCTTTCTGCTCTTTACAACTACAACTCATTTTATCTAGAACGATATTTTTTTCTTCAATGCAGTTCTGTTCATTTCCAATGACTCAAAATTAAAATACCGTATCATTCCCTCCATAAAGCATGTTGGCAAATGTGTTATAATATCGTATGACGACAAATGGCTCACGGTATAGCAGCCAAAGTGAATGGAACACCCATAATATATAACATACCCCATTATATAACAAACAACACAAGAATCAGGCAACACACACACTCGCTCTATGGTGTTTTAAGATTCCAACGTCTCCTTCCTTAACCATTGCCTAATCCCAAGGCACTAGGATTAGGCAATGGTTAGGGTTAAGGTTAGGTGCCTTGAAGTCAACGGTCGCAGCGCTACCTGGAAGGAGACGTTGGGGGCTTAAAAAAAACACACACACACACACACACACACACACACACACACACACACACACACACACACACACACACACACACACACACACACACACACATTGTACAGCAGAGAAGCATCAGATTTCTGTTACAATATACACATCACCTCAACATCAAGCTGAATGCTAAATTACTGCCTTGGGTGGAGAGTAACGTATTTTTTCAATTTGGATTCAATAATTAAAATATGTCTTATTCATAAAAATATCCTTTACAGAGGAGAGATCTTCTTTAACATAAAAGTTCAGACCCTTATTTTATCTCAGAAAGTTGGAGGCTGAGTTGAAAGTGATTGCCTACATAAAGCTGTAAATGAATGAGATGCTGAGGCAGAGGAAATTGTATTACTGCCCACGCACACTGCCTCTACACTTGTGCAATATACCGTTTCAAGGCTCCAAGCCCCTATTTCCAGGTTGTGATTTTCATAAAGCCCGGCACTCCCCTTTGATTTTAAAGGCTTGAGGCTGGCCTTTAGCACTTCAAGTGTCACTGAAATAGATCTCAATGTTCCACACTAGCACTTTTTGATGTGCGTATGAATGACTCTGCAACTGCTCTGCATAGAATACATTTGTTTTAAATTCAAAGTCTAGGTAATGGTATATTTGAAGAACATTATTACAATAAAAAAAAAAGATTGCTGTTGTGCCCCTGCGGCTTATTATTTAGCAAGCTTGAATTGCTTTGTTCAAATGTTTTTAGGACAGAATCATTTTCTATTAAATATTGACTACATTTTAAGCGGGACAATTGTTCAAAATAGACTTCTTCTCTGGCATTCTTGAATGCAACCCCAATGTCTATAAGATGGAATTTCCCCGCCACTTTTTGTGCAATTACCATGGTGAAAATGGTGACCTCAACCGAACAGATTTACAAAAACCGTTCCATCAAACTTCAACACTAAAATGCTGCATTTTGTAAATGAGGGCTCCAAATAAATAGGACGAGAAAAACTGAAAGTTATAACAGCAAAGTAAAACAAGAAAAAGAATTAAGTGCGACATTTACATATAACCACTCAATTTCTCCTTTCTGGATTTTCTTCGTTGCCCACTAAGGTGTTTTATAAACTTAAAAAACAATCCAACATTGCTCTTGAGCCATATTTCGCCAACTCGGGGGCATTTTGTCTCCATAGTAGTGTGGAGGCAGTTGCCAACCCCCCTATGTGCAAATGCCCCTGGGAAAATCTACACTGTTTACTACTTTCCCTCTCTATTCATTAAATAGTTTTGAACTGTGAAGAAACCATATATATATATATATTTTTTTTTTCTCTGTCTCCATTCACACTGTACGCCCAGCATATACACAAGGCCGATGCCGCTGTTAGCGTTGACTGCTATGTTTAAGCCTACTACACACCGAGCAGATAATCGTCCGGACAGTCTGGCGTGGTCAGTGACTCGAGTCTGTTCGGTGTGTTCCGTGTCGTCGTCCGTCCGAGGGGCCGTCGGCCTTCACTTTGGCCGATTTGACATGTATAATCGGCGGGGCGAGCACTGCCGACAGTTGCACTCAAATGACCCATCTGATTGGTAGAGTGCTAAGCCTGAAACGGGGAGCGGAATGAGTGTGACTAGAGTAAGACGAAAATCTTTTAAACTGACCTTTGTCGATCTGAATTGAAGACAGATTCAGCAACTGCATGGCCCATTTCTCGCTTAAAAAGTTTTCAGAAACACGTTTAGTACAATATAAGATCGTATTCTGAACAAGCCGCCATGACAGTCTGTCTTTGATTTCCGGAGAAACCAGACCCATGTGACACTTTCGTCCAATCAGCTGCCGGTTTTCATTTTTGGGCGACAATACAGATTAGCACCGCCTGCTGTTATGGAGACGTATTACGTTTCGTCGCTTCGGTGTGTCCCGAGGCACTTTTTTGACCAACTCGGGGAGACTGATCAGTCTGCCTGCCCTTTCTGCCCTTTTCGGCTGTCTGGTCGGTGTGTCTGAGTGGTTCTTGGCGGCTACCCGGAGTTTCTTTACACGTTGTATGTAATACAACACGTTGTATGTAATACGATTGTGATAAATCAGAAGCTTGTTTGTAATGTTTTGCCTACTGGAATTGTGTGTGTAAAACAGATTTGATTGGATGATATTGCACTTTAGTGTCAGTTGCATCACAAGCTAACTCAAGTATTGGGCATAAAAGGCCTGACAGGAGCATCTCTATACACCCACAACCTTCTATAACACTGAGGTAAGATTGCAGAGTCTCAGTTAACTGGATCCAGACAAAGAAACAATATAGTGAATGCATTTGCATGAATATACATGCTTTAAAAAAATGCATTGGACAGCAATAAGGCAGGCAGACATAACTACACGTGCATAACTTCCACACAGAAAACTTTTTGCCCCCTAAATATGGGCCAATATTATTCTAAATCGAATTCCTGACTGTAAACAATCCTGTCCTGCTAGTGTCAGGAGACTAATCGCACACGCAGCAAGACAGATGTTTGTGGTTACACTTTACTGCACAAACTTATATAATACGGAATATGTAATTGAACAGGCACCCACAAAACTAGCCCAGTGGAGCCTTGGTTATTAGAACCACTCAGATGGAGGTTGTTTTCCAGGGAAACTAAGTAGTAAATACAAAAACGGCACTGAAAAAAGATTCCAGAGGGCTTTTAGTTTGTCCTGAATGGCCTTAAGGTTTATAGTTAAACTGCATCCCACTTGATGAATCATGTGAGAGAATTTCCAACAATTAAGTCCAATAAACAAAAATAGTTTTTGTTCACTTTTTGCTAATTAAGTATGTGTGAAAGCATTTCCATAATTGGGTTTGTCTACAATGTGCCAATGAGGGATAATGTGCTTTTATGTGTGCTTCTGTGCCTTTGTGAATTTTAAGTACATTTATTTTGGCCTCGGGGCATATAGATATAGGAGATGAATGATGCCACAACAACACAGAGACGAGAAGATGCTTTTATCAACGCTCAACAAGGACTCAAACCCGAGCAGTGCCACTTAAGATCTTGTAGCCAGATGGAGGGGAGGGAGGGGGGGAGAGAGAGCGAGAGAGAAAGAGAGATACTGTACACACTGAATTGAATGAAAAGCCAAGTACTATGTTAATAATTGAAGTCAAGGTGTCCGCTTCTTTCAGCCCAGGGCACTGTCTAACACTGGAACTCCACTTTCTTCTCTCACACTCTCTCTATGTCATTGTCTTCTATACCTTTCTTTCTCTCACACTCTCTGAATAGCCATAAATACTAATAATTTAAATACAAAAGGAATGGAAATGGTCTCACCGCTGACACTGATTTGGTCCCCTTTAGTCCTATACACTCACAAGTTGCTGCTGTCTTGCTACTTGTCTATAACAATCCAGACCCCCCCCCACACACACACACTCATTTTCCTGTGGATTCCTGTTTTTCAGGATTTCATTACTACTCCATTACCAGCTTACTTGTAATAATTAATTATAATAGGTATTCATTATTTTCCATAAGACAACAAGGTACCAGTGGTGACCTTTTACGGTGGTTCACACCTTTTACTCTACATTTTGTTCAACTCTATTTTAAGTCGGTCTTCCTGCTTCTTATTTATCCGTCACCATCTCGCGGTCGCATCTCGCTACAGCCTCCTTCCATTTCTCAGTGCTTAAAGTAAATCTCTCAGAAGGTCAGTGGTGTATTTCTCTGACATTGTATGAAAGAGTGTTGGTCTGCCATGGGCACATTGCAAATACTCCCTGCCCGTATATATATATACTGCATATCTCAGATTTCAAAAAACACATTTTTGTTTTCAGGAGTTCAGATAACCAAGTTGATTTCCCCACTGATGCCCATGTATTTTCAAAAACGTCAAAATGGCTTCTGTATGGGTTTCAGAGGCCCAAGTCATCAAACTTGCTGAGCACGTGGTAGGAAGTGAAAAATTGAAACAAAAAGAAAAATGCCAACAGCATGAAAAATGGAGGTACACAGTTTCACTTGACAATGCTGATACAGTATGTTGCTCTATAGGCAAAAGAACAATTGTAAAAAATGTAATTACATATTTGAATGTTTATTTTAAGAAAGAAGTAGGGTGTTAGTCTGATATCCACATATTTTAGACATGTTGCTATTAGTGGCTTGACTAATACCAATATGGGGATAACTAGATATGTGAAATGTGTGCGCATTTGTCACAGTGGATTTGTCAGTGCTTTGCCATGTATCATGGAGATAAATATCCCACTCACCATTGTGAATTATATATGAACAAGAGAAATCGCTCGCTTTAGCCATAAGAGAAAAATTACAATTCACTGTATTTATCCAAAGGGCTCAACCTATGAAACTCCTCTAACATCGCTCATTACTTCCATTAATTTCTACCAACTATGAGACGAGTCCACAGAACAAGCTGCACACGGTATTTAAAGTGTCTTTTAAAGTGCATTCATTGATTTATTTGGCCACAGGCGGGAAAAACACTGGCATATCAAGCTATTATGGCTAAAGTGTCAAAAAACAATTATCTATTTACACATCCAGCAGACACGCAGCAACATTAGCATTCATTTGGAGTCATGCTGGAGGATGGAGTCAGAGATGGACAGTAATTCTCTGTGGGTTCATCCCTATGAGCAACCCCTCTCTCATTATACATACTCACTTGATCCATTGCTATTATATAAATATTGATTACTGCTGCTTTATGGTGAATGCATTGCTTTGTTGTTCTAAGGCATCGACTGGAAAAACAGATCTTGGGCTGCGTTATACATTCTGACATTCTTTGGTTGACCTACATTATTTTGCTTCACTTTGGACTCCTAAGCCAGAATGTCTCCACATTCATATCACATTTCATATTCTGTGATAAGATATAGTGCTCGTTCTCATTTATCTCACAGAGCAAGAATACGCCTCTCAAGCTCAATTTTTACAGCGAGATTTTCCAATTGAAAATCGATTCAGCCCCGGTCAGATTTGTACTGGACCAATCAGCGAATGTTTAGATGATAAACGACTCACTGCCTCGCCAAACTCAACTCCTTGTTACTTTTTCTGAACCCATTTACGAGCTATAACATGTTATTGGCCCAAATCCTCCGGCTCCTTAAGTGGACCCAAGACCGGATTTCAGAGTCAGTTTGCTTTTGTAATAACACTGAAAAATCTCCACAAACCCTCTCCGAGCCATTTCATATTAAGTTCATTGCTCTTATCTACTTTGCTGTGTATGCCTACTTTACAGACTCCTCCACCAAGCCTCATTATCTCCCCCTTTTTTCACCCTTTTCGTTGTCAGCTTTTCCTTATGTATGGAGTCGAAAGAGAAAGCTGACACACACTTGAAGCTAATGTATGGAGAGAAAACAGCGAGACAACATGCACTGCCTGTATGAAGCACAAAGACAGGAAGTGACAGCGATATGTGAGCTCCAACTGATAGCGTACCAATTAGAGAGGCAGAGGAGCAGACAGAGAGGCAGAGGCACGGAGAGGTAAAGAGAGAGTATTAAACGGAAAGAGACAGAATAACACACAGAGATGGGGAAAGAAGAGAATATAAGTGCCATGTTAATGTTTGAAGTTGAGCTGTGTGGATGAGTCGAGGCAGGGAGCGCCGTTGCGAGGTGAGGGAAGAGAAGCGAGACGGGGGAAGACAGGAGCGAGGACAGAGAGAATGAAGTTTGTTTGCCGGTAATTGTTTTTGGCTATCGTGAAAACTATGCTTGTTCTTGTATCTTTGGTTCCTTTTCATATCGTATTACTAGATATAATCTGGATGAGGCAAAAAAAAAAAAATCACAGGTCACACTCACATAAGAAGAGTATTGGTCTATGCCAGAGATCTTCACAGGGGGGCCGCGACCTTTAGGGGCATAGGCATAATTGGTTACATCTTTTTCGCTTTTCCGACATTTTTACCGCTTTTTTCAACGTTTTTGTCACCCATTTAGAGGAGGGGTGGGGGGGGTTTCAAAGATTTTGGTGCTTTTCCCGACATTTGTCACCCTTTTTTTTGCCGATAATTTTGTCACTTTTGAGCTATTTTTTGACAATTTTTTTGATGTTTTTGTCACTTTTTTAAATACACAATATCAATTTTTTTGTAATATGTAAAAAAAACATATTCATCCATACATCCAACATTTTAGCAAAGATAAATCTGCCTAGTCGTGAATAAACATTTAATTTACACAACATTAATGATGGCTTACTACTTACTAGGTAAGGTAGCCACTATGGTAGTCATCTACAAGTACAGTTAAGCTTAAGGATTCACTGTGCCGTCCACATGTATTTTTTATCATTAAAGCATGATGTATAAATAATATATGAATATCCATCTATACAGTTCCATCCGTTCATTCAGCCCACTTTAATATGCAACTCAATTTTATATGATGTAGTAGAGGGGCCCTGCTCCGTCTCTCTTTCAACTAAGGGGGCCCTTGGCCTAGAAAACGTTGAAGACCCCTGGTCTATACTATAATTGTTGGGGGATGTAAAAGCACACCAATGTAGCAGGAACCCAACGACAAACTAATAAAATCCCACTTTTAATAACATTTGACACAGAAACTGTTCAAACTTCACAACTTGGTCACTACTGTCTCAGAAGCATTTTCCTACTTTTTCCTTCCATGGCTAAATGCGTAAGTGGGTTGACTCCCAAGGAATTTGGTGACATTTTTTTTGACAGCCCCTGGAAAGAAATCTGTCCATCTCCAGAATTTAATTACTTATGTCCTTTAAAACTGGGTGTCTTGCTGTCTCAGTTGACTAGGATGCTGCATGTCGGTGTCACGTAACTGCAACGTGGCAAATTAAAATCTGGTCTGGGTATGCTGCTGCGAACCCCTTGAGCCAGTGTGTTCACCACAGTTTCATTCAGGAAATTGATCTATTTCATTTCAGATGGGATTTACAATATATCAATAGGACTGGTGTTCCAAGTAGTCATATTAGCATTCAATATTAGCTGGCCCTAATAACTAATTATTTTATTTTGAATGGCAGAATGAAATCCTATAGCCTCCATGGGAAGTAAAAACAATCCGTGGGTCAAGGAAATGTGTTATTGTGTGAGGAGAACAAGGGGAAATGTTTGTATGCAGGAGTACAGGAAGTAGACAAAAAGGAGCCAGCCATGGAAAAGACTAACAGGCTGATGTCTTAGAAGAAGAACAAAGTCTCTCACCTCTGCTTTTTACGCTCTACTCAAAACATGCACATAAGCAAAACAGATGCTTTGACAAGGTCAATATTAACTCAATTTTAATGAATGTAGTGTATGTGAACGGAAAACCCCGATATTCAGCAAAACGGAATGTGGAATGCACACACTGTACATCCACACTACAGATGAAACTCATACAAACAACCCTTTAACTGCTATACAGCCAGTATTTATGCTGCTCGACATTGTAATTACTCTGAATTAACATGACATATAGAAACTCACATGTCCGCTTCAAAGAAAAGATCTGTTTCACAAGGACTCTGCAGAATGCTATATTTAAAAAAAACATTAAGACTGCTCTTCCAGCAGTGTGGTGTTAGTATTTTTAGTATTTTTCGTGACATGAAAGAGAAAGCGAGCGTTCTACAGTGTTGCGGGTCATAGTGAAGCAGATTACCTACGTTTTGGACTCATGGACAAAAAAAGATATTGATAGATTGTGTAAAAAGAACTGTCAAAAGTCATACTCATTTTACAGCTATAAAGAATTGGCTTTGAAGAATGTTACCGAAGCAGCACACGCACACACGTCCCGTAGAATCCTCTTATATCCACATAGATGATTGTCCTGAGAGGCTGAGATAAACTGGTTGGATGTCAGTGATTTAGTCAATCAATATCATTGGTTTGGCTCAACCCGCAAGACCGTAAAGCTATCCAGTTGGTGGGAAGGTTGAGAATAAACTAGCTGAAGTAAGAGATTGCTAGAAATGTGTACATAGTTTAAAGATATGTATATGTGCATGTCATTTATGCATTAATGTCTATGCTTTTTCCTTCAGTGCTTCCTGTTCATCATCTGCCATCCTACTACTTTTTCTTCTGTCCTCCCTATTCCTTTTATCATTTTGGACCATCAGCAGTGTAATTAAAGGCCAAGGCCCAAAATATGTTTGCATGCATGTGTCCTTCAAAACAAAAAAACGTATGACCAAATACTAACTGCTTTGACATTCTAAGACAGACAGACTTCTCAGTCCCATGTTGCCTTTCTTCGAAAGGCTCATTTTTTGATACCCGACCAAATTGGCTTCTCCTTTCAATCCTCTCAGTGTGAGTGTGTGTGTGTGCGCGCGCGCTCCAGACGAGGTATAATGACCCTAATGAGCAATAGAGGATCTCTGCTGCTCCCCGTTTTTTCCTCCTTTTCATTTTCTCGCTCTGAATTTTCTATCAATTATCGCTCATTCTGCCTTGCATCCACTCCTTCTCTGAACACCCTCTAATTTTCCTCTCCGTTCATATTCTCCTTTGCCTATCCTCTCATTTCCACTCTTCCCCTCCGTCTCCTTTCATTTCCCATCCACTCCTGTTCTTTTCTCACGTCTCCTCTCAATTCTTCCCATCTCATCGCCGAGCATTTCACCTGCCATCTCCGCTTGAATCTTCAAACAAATCTCCCTTTTCTTTCCCCATTTTCTCCTCCCATTACATACTCTCATTACACATTCCCTTCTAATTTCCTTCCATCTACTCCACTGTTCTCCCCTCCCTCCACCTCTTCATGAAATACAAAAAAAAAAAAAAAAAAAACATCTGTAAGTGCCCAGCTGCTAAAAAAGGTTAGCCTAAAATGTTAATGTTTGTCTAACACATGCAAACGCATACACAGAATAACACCATACACTCTGGAAGAAAGACATTGGCACAGATGCCTGCCTGCTGCCTGCCCACCCACATACACACAGTGTCACTCTTAACTCTCATGCAGTATTAAACATCAGTACAACCATTAGAGTCATTGGCAACCAGATGTCTGTGACTGCACTACAAGCTGTTTGGGGCTTTGGAGGTGGGATGGGTGGACACACACGGACACACACACCCGATAAACAAGGTGTACAAATTTGGATGATCCTCCAGCCCTGCCCCATACA